>NW_025222632.1:183136-265035 GCF_014066325.1 Apis laboriosa
AAAAAAAAAAAAAAAACAAAGAGAATTCATCGCGAAAGCGACAAACAATCATTCGATCGAAGCAGTCGGATCTTATCGATCTTAAAATGATGAGTTCCTCGACTGCGTTTCAAGCGTTATTGACTATGCTCGGAAATCTTTCAAATTTCTCGAGATAATCGAGGTAAAAGGTATCATCATCAGCGACGATTTTAATGATATTTCTACTTGAGAGCAACTATTTATCGAGAATTGTTAAACATTGAAAACAACAACTCGCTAAAGTTTTATTTTTAATTCTTGAAGAAGATTTTTCTATATATAATTTTATAATATGACGTAAAGCGTCCATCTCTGAGGAGTTAGCCTTGAACGAAGTTTTCGAATAATTCCTAAAATGATGTGCTTTTATTATCTCGAGAGATTTTCTCCAGATTTATTCGATACAAGGACATGCGGGACAATAACACTGGATACAATTGTTATTATTAGAGAAATTGTTTTATTTTCACAAGCAAAAATGACAAACAAATAAACACAAATCAATGGGAGATTGCGATGGACGTACCGTATATATAAAGTAAGGTATAAGCAAAATGAACGACTCGTGTTTAGAAGAAAACGAACAGCGTTCTATTTACAGCCGATTCTATCCGCGAATATATATATATATATATATATTTTTTTCTCACTCCGGTATAAAGGCGAGATCGCAAAGTGACAAAAACTAAAGTTTAAATTTAATGACTAGATGCCTGGTTAAATTAAAACAAAAAAGGAAACGGAGAAATAAATGAAATTCTACGAAAATCGTACTGCGCATTGCTTGGATACGCAATGGAACGTTTACAGGCCTGTAAGTAATACATGTTTCGGCTTGAAGTCGACTTACCACGATCGGTTCAACGCCGGCGCCACACTTCGAAGCAAGTTTGACGATGAAAGAAACACGTGATTACTTAAGAAACAGTATTGAGTATCGTGCGAACGATACGTGTTCGATACTAAGATACTTATTACGGGAACATGAGGTATCTAAATCGATATAAAGGATTAATCAGGTTCAAATCCCATGCAAATCATTGTAATTACTTTAAAGCTATCACTCGTTCTCTTTTTCTCTTTCTCACACGATGACCCTCTTTATTATAATCCTTCCATGTGATTAAAAAGTGTTAATGACGTTTTCGAGAAAGTGGAATTATTATTCAATGACAAGAATCATATCCAAATATTGTCCAATACATCATGTAATAAGAGAGGAAAAATATTTTCTAGACAAGAGTAGATTCTAAAAGGTTAAAAGATTTTGAAAGATCAATACATTATAGTTATTAAATCTTCGTGTTGATTATAAAAAAGAAAAAAAAAAGTGAAAAACAAATATTCGTTTAAAAAAAAGTAAAGAATACTTTGAAATCTCATACCGTCGTGATATATTGAAACTTGACTTTATCTTTAAAACATTTTTTTTTTTTTTTTCAAGTAAATAATAGAAGAGGCAATCGCGTGAAAAGATTATAATGTGTCACCCTGTATGTATATGTATAGACAAAGAAAGAGAATATATACATATACATACACACATATAGTCTTCTCCTTTTCTTGGTTAACTATCAATTTGTTCTACGCTATTAAGCTTTCTTTCTTTTCTTTTTTTATCGTGGTATTTGAGCGAAAAATTTACTAAATAAAAAAAAAAAAACAAAAAAATACTAAACACGAAACGTGCCACCTATCTGACGTACCAAGGGTTCGTTCGATTTCACCAATTGCACTATCTTCACGGTTTCTTCATCCTCGTCCACTTCCAATGGAATTTCCGGCAATCGAGGATAGTAATCTTTTTGGGCAACTGCGTCGTGGGCACATAACAAGCCCTACGACAAAATATCTCGATTTCTCCTCAATTTTTCTGCCGATCTATTTGTTTATTTGCAGCGTTCACGTTACCTGTATGTGTGGTTTCTGAAGTAAATGGAAAAGTTCTTTGCAATCCTTCGAGACGTGAGTCTTCGTGGATAACAGATCCAAGACTTCGATGTCGATATCCATAGAATTGGAGAGTACGGGAAAGAATTTGTCATCTTTGACATTGTTCAAAATTTTATTATGCACATTCACTAAAGCGTTCAATTCCTTTGATTGTAGCAACTCGCTTAAGAATCCGAATTCCTCTTCGGTGCAGCTTGGTATTTCGTTCTTGTTCTCTTGTAGAGAATTTAACAGCTTGGACAAAGCTAAAAGAAAGGAAAGACAATGGACATTCAATAAAAATCAACAAAATTTATTCTTATATTGTTCGGAAAGATCATAAAATTCAAATACAAAGACATACACAATAAATGTATACTATACTTGAACAATTGTTTTTTAATTTTCAATTTAACGATACATTATCGTACGAGATCGTACTACAATCTTCCAAAAACTACTATATTCTGTTTATTTTTTTTTTTTTAAAGAATCGATTTCACGGTAACATTATTTCCTGATCGATAAATTACTTTCCGTGAACGTGAAATATTCCTTTCTGTTATAATAATAATATTTTGTTTCGAGTTAATTCGGACATTTTGTTGAAGAAGGTTTGCTAGCAGGTAAAAATAGATGTAATGTACACGAATACAATATGAAGGTATGCTTCTACTTTCAAAATATCGCGTTCAATCAAGCCGGTGATATTGCATACCGAAATGCCGAAACATTTTAATTTGTGATGCCATTGATTAAAAGCTAAAAAAGAGAACGATAAACGAAAACAAATGTATCGCGGTAAAACACAAGTAATGATGATCGTTTGAATTCACTCACCAGGATCCCAATTTATATTTTCCATGACGAGCGCCGCTGTCATAATTCATCAGAACGAACTTCAATATTATTTTCCAGCGTGCTGGATTCGAAACTAAAAGGATGCACTCGAACAGTAACGTGGCACGATATCAAAACGACAAAGAATAATCAGGTCAGTCGCGATGCGTATTTCTAGCAGATTCGTGCGCAGCGCCACGAATAACCGGGTAAAACAGTTTCTTGTTTCGCATTCGTGGCTGGAGTATCGTTATCATAGCGAGAATAATCCGTTACGTAAGCTACTGTCACTCGAAACGGGGTAGAATGACTACCACTAGATTGATCCGATCTCGCATCTCGTCAATCTTTTTGCTTCTCAGTTAATTAAACACTGTGATACACCAAACATTTTTTCCTATCGTTACCGAACAATTGTATAGAATATCTCTATAATCACTGTACAATTCGATTTAGCCAATATTCACGGTCCGATAAGAGTTTTCGAGCATTTTTTGGCATAGACGCGACACGGCACGTTGTCGTCGGAGGCCATCTTTAAAGGCAGCACTGTTTCTTCACTCTCGAAGCTAGAGATTTCTCCCTCTCCCTTGCCCTTTCGGTGGCATAACCAATTCACCATCCCTCTATAAATAGCATATACTTCTAGTCTGTTTTTCGATATATTACTTCTATATCACATTTGTTGGCCTTCTTGATACATTTCTTTTTCATAAAATTTCTTCTTCTTTTGTTTTTTATCTTATTTATCTCTTTCTTGCTTCTTCATCCCTGCCATGCAAGAGAGAAAAGGAAAAGAAAAAGTAAAATATTTCCGTCACGTGCAAAGTATCATAATATCATAATAATATAATCAGAGAATAGTATCTTCTATCTTCTTTTCTTCTCTGTATCATTTAATTTTAATTATATATTGTTGAAACAAGTTGGAATTTTGTGTTTTATGTTCTGAATTACCGATCGTGCAAGAAACCAGAAGTTTTGTGCCCTCTACAATTTAGGGCAGTGAATTTAGAAATATATGTAAGTATATATATATGTATATGTAAAAAAATTTATTCGTAACCAGGGATATTATGCTTGAATTTTTATCAATAATTAAAAAATGAAATGCAAATATTTGTATTCTTCGTCCAAAGGGTTTCTACAATCATCCTTTAAATTTTCTATTTATAATTCATCGAAATATTTTATATGTACAATACATATATACAAATGCAACTTGAATTTTATATTTAATACAATTCAAGTTCGAATATTCATAGACGTATGAAGACGATTGTTTTTAAAGACGATATTTTGAATTAAAACAAGTATTTGAAATATCCGTTGTGATTCCCGCGTAAAAATAGTTGACAATATTTTATGTTAAATCTAAATTCTAGATTTAAATTTTAAATCGATTAAAAATTCTTATGTCAAACACAATTGACAATCGTTATATTTAATTACAATTTTTTTCGTCCTAGTAGCGCTGTTGTTTCATTCCATTCTGAATCGATAATGTTGCATGTGATGCGAGAATGGTAACGAGGTCATAGACGAAGTTTTTTAACCTATTGCATTCTATGATAGATCTATTCTATATATAATCATCTGACATAACTATTTCTTTATAATTAAATATATAGATTATTCTTTTTTTAATATTTTGTCATAAGAATTTTGAATCAATTATTATATAGATTTAATTATTAGAAAAAAAGTTATATTTAATTATAAAGTTGTAAATTATGAATAATTGTAAAAATTACTTACAAATCTTTTATATATAATTAAAATAAACGCTAATCACGACACAATTATTTTTATTTCGATGGAAATGTTTGTAAGACAATTTGAAATACGCGGTCATAATTTTATTTTTCGTAGTTGGCGTCGTTTCGAATGTGGCAGCACTGTTAGCTGTGTATACATGCAGTTGTCTGCATGAAACATCTCGCCGCTAGCTTCGAAGTATTTTGTGAATTTTGTGTGGTTTTCCGTTGTGAAATTTTCATTGGAAATTATTGCAAACAGTCCATTATTTTCTCTTTGTGCAGTTTTGGTAAGATCATTGATTTCTTTTTACTTTATGCGAGTAACGCCACTCAAATTTTGACATGGCGTTGACACACACGGATTTCGGTCGAAATTTCTATAAAAACTCATAACCATTTAAGATAGTTTGATTGATTTTTTTGTTTCTAAATATCGCGTATCATTTTGCAATGATACTTGTTAATATCGAAACTTTATTTCTGCAAGAAGAGAAATCGTGTTCGCTGACGTTAGCACATGTATCTCGTGCCTACGATCCACAAGTGGTTGTGTACTGCGAATCGTATACTCGCGATCTTTCCAAATTTGACGATGACCAATTTATTCACGATTTCTTAACTATAAATCATCTATTAATTCTTATTAATACATATATGTATATATATATATATATAGATTTTTTAAATGTTAAATCGTAAACTTAAGAGTGTATAGAAATAAAGACGTTCGTCGTAGTCAACAGTTTGCAAATTTTATTCGATGAAACGAAACGTTTTAATAATTTTGAATAACGGAAGAAACCGTTCAAATTCAATGACATATTATATAATCAATCTTAAGTTATATTATTTTTTCAAGAAAATATTGTAAATTATGTACATTATCGATATTATTTATCAAAGCGATATGTATGTATATAGTTAGAAATATATTGACAATAAAAGAAGCTATATATAAAAAATATGTATATCGTATTTATTAATGAAATTGACAATGATGTATATGTTTTATTTGAACTTGGTTTTTTTTATTTGTTACAGTTACTTCCATATCCCTTGTTTATTTTCATTCATCGTTTCGGTAAGTTTTTTGATTTTTCATTTTTGTTTCCATCCATTTTCTTCTTCCTTCCTATTTTTTGTCCACTATTATTTTTTAAAAAAAAATTTGTTCGATGAACAACAAAAAGTATTGAAAGACGAACAATGGAAATCGTGAAAACAGTTACCTGTATTATCGACCGCAGTTAGATTAATATTTAATTATGTCGTACGTTAGATGGCGACAGTAGTCTCTTTGGAATGCATTCGGCATGCATGCGATTTATATACATATTTTAAACTACATAAAATGTTACGCGATATGAAACGTGAAGTCGTTTATTAAATTAATCGATCCAGATTTAAAGGAAGAAGAATAATAAAACAAAAAAAAAAAAAAAAGAAAAACTCTAAAAATCGAGAACATTTATAAGAGATGAGCACGCGATTACAAAAAAATATCCATATGCAAAACTAAGAGAATAAATTGCATTAAAACTGTCATAATCTTATTTTTACGTAACAGATTTTACCTTCAACAAATTAAATATCCAGAATAAATCATCGTTCGCGTACATAACAATAAAACTCTTTCGTCGTACAAATCGTTTTTCGCTTTACAAAAAAAACTTTTCGCTTTTAAAAAAGAAATATAGAATCCGGATGGAAAAAACGCGAGGAAACATAGAATATTTATCTAAGGATGCTCGCACGATTTTTCTTCACCCCATATTTATTACAAATAGACGAAACACAGCGACAATATACCGGACTCATAGATGATCACCAATCGTTGACAGAACGTTTCGTTCGTTAGTTGTCGAACAAGCCGTACGAAATAAATGGTCGACGTAAATAAAAGAGAGGTGAGGGAGGGGAGGGGAAGGGAGTAGTGATATCTATGAGTTAGGCACGGAGGGGGGTGCAAGAGAGGTGTCAGGAAAGTGTTTTACTAGCCTTAATTTCGTGTGCTTTCGCAGCCAATATGTCGGGCAGTAAATTCCAAACTTTCCAACGGGTTTCGCGTTTCGGTGTTTCGCGGTTTTAACGACCCCCTCCCCATCCCTTCCTCCTCCTCGGCTCAAGGAGGATACGCTCGCCGTATATATTAATCCTGTAAACAAGCATATTTCTCGAAAGCTCGCATTTTCAAGCCGTCTTGGTCCGCGTGAAAAGTTTCGCGGATCTCCCGATTCTCTTCTGATTCGAGCGTTACAAGCGAAGCTTGCTTTTGACTCGAATCCGACCAGCGAGAAAACACACGATTCTAAAACAATATATTTCGAACGAATGGCGTTGCGTTGAAAAGAATTGGACGGGGAAGTATCCAGACGAAGTATCGCGCGCGCAAAAAAAGGGGTCAAAGGGGGTTTTAGGGGGGAGGTTAGGTATCGAGAGAAGAAGAAGAAGAGAAAACGAGTGAACGACGAATCGATTGGGCAAACGTACTTCGCATGTACGTTCGGGGAAGAACTAATAGAGAGAGAAGAGAAAAAAGTGGGGAAGAGGAGGGAGGAAGAAAAAAAAAAAATAGTAATTTAGTTAGTAAAACATAAAGCCACGTTGGTGGCCGGAGAAGGAAGGCAAACACATTAAACATTTAGAGGGCATAATAACCCGTGGCATACGTAATACGGCTGGCGCCCTTTTCACCGATGGCTATGAATAATGTACATACGCCAAGGTATGACGTAGGCTCGCCGAGCTATGTGTATTTCACGGTGGGGTAGATCGACCAGACTATTTCCAATAACCGCCGCGTAACGTTATCGCGAGGCCCGTATTCGCGAGAACCTGGAGAACCCTTTTGTGTCCGTATTCCTCCTCCTCCACCTTCGTAGCCGCCCCCGTTTCGACTACTTTCTTCCGAAACCGATCGCCAACCGCTTTTTCAACCCCCCTTCTATCTCTATTCCCTCAGAATCGGGGAGGAATCTCCTGCGACTCTCTCTG
This sequence comes from Apis laboriosa, assembly GCF_014066325.1. Classification (NCBI taxonomy): domain Eukaryota; kingdom Metazoa; phylum Arthropoda; class Insecta; order Hymenoptera; family Apidae; genus Apis; species Apis laboriosa. The sequence goes on from NW_025222632.1 coordinate 190,684, forward strand.
ATACCCTCTTCTTCTTTTCTCTCTTTCTCTTTGGTTCGAATAAGTTTAAAAATTGGGGCAATATTATTTTTATTTTACTTTCGTGTTTAGTATCGTGAGAAATTTTTCGAGAAGAAGAGATCTAACGCGTGATAATGATTTGATACTTGGGAGGCGACACGTGGCAGGAAAAGAGAGAGAGAGAGAGAGAGGAAACGAGTGTGCATTGGAAGTTGCAAAATTGCGAGTACACAATAATTAAAGGTAGATTTGCGTCATTTGTTTACCTGTATTTCAATAAAAATTCAAATCTCGTTTGTAACGTTTACGACAGATGTGAAAACCTTTCTGGTTTTCAGATGATGTGAGATTAGACGTGTTGGAAAAAGAATTTTATAGCATGTTGACCCGCGTAACGAGCGGGTAATCGGTCCAACTGCTTCGTTTCGATGTTTATTAATCGATAAAGATTAGTGCGATTATTGCGATTATTGAAACTTTGGAAAACATTGGAAGGATCCACGTATTGAACTTGACATCGAGTGCTCGATGCTGGTGGGTACATATTACATCAGCTCAATGTCAATTTGAAAAAGCATAATTTCAATAGAAGAAAAAAATAACAATATTTACCCGTTGGGGATATAGTTAAAAAAAAAAAAAAAAGAAAAAAAAGAAAAAAACTATTTTCAATCCATCGATTCTTGCATTACGCGAGGATTATATTTTCTTTTCCAATTCTCACGCACGCAAATTTCTTAGCCCTTACCCAATTAGAAAAATTCATTTTAAAGTTAATTGTATATCCTACTTTTCAAAGATCGAAGAGATTTAATGATGGAGGAGAAGAGAAGGAACGGGATGGAAGAATAAATACACGTGTATCGCCGCGTTACGTTGCTTTCGCTGTGCGTAATCAGGTATTGTCACGATGCAAAAGAATTTCTTCAGCATTTCCTAACGGCGATTCTTTATCGAGATTGTATATATATATATATTATCTTTCATTCCAATCCATCGTTATAAATTATAACCATCGAGATTCGAATATATAATAAAAATAATTATCACTCGTGGATCTGTTAGCGTCTTCAATAAATAATAAATCATTGCGATTATCATTTATCTTATATACGTGTACATAACAGGGCGATTTTCTTTCATCGAAAATCTATCCCTCGATTCGAACAGAAGCCTTCTTCAAGATCTCTTCTCCCGATGCATACGTAGAACCTGATCGTGAATTCAAATTGTTCTAGCGATAATATTTCGTTCTAAGCGATTATACATCGATATACTGTTAAATAAAATTCGATGTAACGCGAAAATATCTCGCGATTGAATAAAACAATAAAATCGATCGAATTAATTGAGAGAAAAATTCTTTCCGGGTTCTTTCAACATAATTAATCCGGACGAGAGAAGAAATCAAATTTCCCAATAAGCGAGCCACCGATGCGTTATAAAAAAAAAAAAAAGAAAAAGCTAAATACATGCCAAATTTAAAACACATTTAAAATCCCCACGAAAACCAAGGAATACCGATATACGAGCGAAGAAAAAATAATTCATAAAATGGAAATTAATTTAAACGCAGCCTGTTTCGAATACAAGAATAAAAACTTGGAGAGTTGCGAAGGGAACGGCGATTTTCCGAAACGCGAGATTGCCGATCGATCTCGATCGGTAAATGTGACATTTGCGGAGGTTCGAGTTTCCGGGAAGCGGGGAAAGAAAGAAAGACGTTTATTCCGAGCGCGACGCGGCCCAACCCGTGCACGGAATACAACGGGTTGCGCGAGTGTTGTTTTCACCGGCGGACAATACGAGCGGGATTCCACGGTAGTTTAAACAAATCGCTCGATCGCGCGATTATTATTGAAAATCGCGGGCCGAGGATGTTGTTCAAACAACGAGGCGGCCACTTCGCGAGAACAGGGAGCTTCGTAACCGAACAAGAAAGATTCGTATTGTGTTCGAATCCTCGATCGCCAAAATTCGAGGATAACAGATCCATCTTCTCCCCATAATCGAAGAAATAAACGAGCAAACGATATCTTAATTATTTTTCTTTCTCTCTTATTTTCTTCCCTCCGCTCGAATACGACCAACTCTACTCTCGCGCGCGATTGGCGGAAAGATCCATGCGTTTCGAGCGTACCAATCGGACGCTAGATTCGACACATCTTGGCGACCTCCACTGAAGAGGATGCACAGAGAAATGAATGGAAATTCGCGTCGAAATTCGCGGCCGACATCGTGTCTTTCGATTCGACCGCCCCGTTGACACGGGCTGGCTCTCGTTTCACCGAGAGAGAACGGCCGAAACCTGTCAAAAGTGTAGAATGTAACCCCTGCGGCGTTCGCGACGTTGAAGGCAGACGTGCAGGCATCAACGGTGTTTCAATGACGAGAGACCTCCCTCCCTCTCTCTTTCTCTCTCTCTCCACGAGCGAAAAAAATCGGCAGGACACGCGTTCGCTGTCCGATAAATCTACTAGAGACATCTACGGAGAGAGAGAGAGAGAGAGAGAGAGAGAAAGAGGGGGGAGGAGGAGCGCGGATTCGGGGGAGGGGGAGGCGGTTGGCGCATTCGCGCAACGAATATCGCCATAAAGGCCAGCTCAAAAGTCAATCAAGCGGGCCGAATTACGTCGAAAAGCGCGGAGGGAGGGGGGGTAGGGGGAGCGCGGCCGCCACCGATATACAACAAAATGAAAGCTATCAGAGGTGACAATCCGCGGACGACAAATCAGCGTGTATATTTAATGCCCGTGGTGCCACCCTTCGACCCCGGAAAACCTCCCGTCGCTCGAGATGGAGCGCGCCTCCCTCTCCCCTCGCCCTCCCTCCCTCCCTCCCTTCGTCCACCTCCCCCCGCCTCTCTCTCTTTTCGGCTCCTTTCACCTATTCGCGACTCTCCTTGTCTCGCTGTGTTGTGTCACCTCCTCGCTATCGAAATGATCCCCGAAACGACCCCCCTCTCTATATCTCTATCTATCTCTCTCTCTCTCTGGAGCTTATCTAGCGCAATCAGCGACTGTTATATCAATATTTATATAGTTTTCCGGGAGAATCTTCTTTCTCGTCACGAAATTTCGTGCATCTCTTTTTCTTTCTCTCTCTTTTTTTTCTTTTTTTTTTTTAACGCGTGGAAAATACTGCGAACAAAGGGAATATTCGGGGACGTGTACGAGTTTGAATAAGTATAAACGCACCTTCGACTTCTCTTTCGACGATTTTTCGAGCTGATTAAAAAATGTATATATATATATATATAGTTTCTCGAGGTTGCTCGAAATGTTGAAAAAGACAGAAGAATAAATTACATCCAACTTTTCGAAAGATCATCGGTATAAAATATTTTATATATAATTTATTATTCGTTAGCCTTGCTCATAGACGACCCATTTGCATAATATGTAAATGTATGCGCAATAGTTTCGATTGTATGTAAATAGTAATAGGTATATACCATAGGATGTTTTGCGCAACGATCAACGTTCCTGGTCGCTCTTTGACTCGCCGCTTTTCGAACGAGAAGCGCCGATTTTTCTCCGCTTCCTCCTCCCTTGTCCCGCGAATCTAATTTATAATACGGATCGGGAAACATTCCTTTCCTCGCACGATCGAGCAAGGGGGGCGTGAACGATCTGCCTCTTACACCGAGTAATCGCGTTATCCACCCCTTGGGGGAGGGTGAGGCGAGGGGTACCAAACCACCACCCGTGGATACGCCCCACGGAGATCCTCCGCGCGTTGTCGAGAGAACCGCCGTGGTCGTGGACAACCAACTGCGACCTCGAGGAGAGATGATGATGGCCGTTTGATTCGTTCCAACTTGTCACGAATGTCCCCACTCGCAAAGGAGTTGACGCGTTATTCGAAACCGAGAGTTTCAATTGCTATCGAAGTGTTCTCTTCGTTAAGAAGGGGATTAAAAAACTTAGAAATCGAAAGGCCTCTGTTGTATTCGTGTTTCATATTTGATATTTATATTATATTATATTTATTTAGTGGAATCTCGTATTGATAGTTTCTCCGATTTTTGAAACGAGGTTTCAATTAACGAACAGGGATCTTATATCGAGGGTGTAGATAAAATAGATAGCGGAGGTTGGACGATAATTTGAAATGGAATAAGAGTTTGGTACCGTTGATTGAATTATTCGAGAGCTTGTGAATAGGATGTTTATGCAAATTGAAATATACGCTTTCTGGGGGAAAAGTCGGATTTGGAGATCTTGAGTAATGTGTATTTCGGGTATTTCTTTATTCGTGTTATATTTTTTATATTCTTTTTCTTTCTACATTTCCTTCCAACTCGTGACCGAAGAGATATTGAACTCACCTCGTTGTAAATTGTCTAGACTGAAATTTTCGCCTTGCAAATGGAAGTGCATTCTTGGAAGTAGCAACTGCGAATTTTAATTCCACTTTCAAATTTCGATATTCTCCTTTTGTCTTACACGAAACGCGATATACTCTCGTTTTTAACGAGATTCTTTGGAAATTTTCGTGTCTTTCGTAACTTTCTCCTCTTTCAACCAAGGAAACGTCATCCACGTTTCTTAAACTCGGAACACTTTTAGGTATTTTTATTAGAAATTTTATTTCAATTATTCCTATTAATTTATTGATTCAAAATATATTACTAGTTTTAGAAATTTTTATATCATTTTCAATTTTATTAATTCTTTATTTTTCTGAATCAAATTAATATTTTAACGAAACAAAATTTTCCATTCCATATAGAGTTACTTTTAGCCTCTGACCCATTATTCTATCTTTTAGTTTATTAAACGCATTAGTTGGAACAGCAATTTCAATCTATATAATCAATTTCATTATTTTTCGTTTTAAACTTAATTAATTCTTCACTTATTACTATATTATGATTTCGTGATATTATTCGTGAAAGAACATTTCAAGGTTTCATTTTTTTGAACATTTTTTCATTCATCAATTTCTCCAAATATCGAGGTTGATATAATATGATACCCCCAAAAGATACAAAATTTTTTAATCCTTTTGAAATTCCATTATTAAATTCTTTTATTTTAGTAACTTTAAGACACTATTTTTTAATTAAAAATTATATTTAATTATTTAATATTTATTATTTATAATATTAATATTTTTATTATTATCCAATTTATTTAATTATCCACAATCGATTCAACAACGTTCTCCGTGAAAACTTGTTTATCCTTGTTAAAGAAAAAAAAAAAGAAAAGAAAAGAATTGCATATCATCCATATATTACACAAATATTCGTTCGAAATCAAATCCTTTCTCATAATTGAACGCGAGTACGCGACGGTTATCCGGCCGCTATTCGTATTTACTTTTTCGATTCGGCCGTCGAAACGAAAGTCCCGCGGAGCCGGGATAGATTCGATACCAGACCACTCGTCTGCCATTTGTACGTAAGCGAGCGAGAGTGGCGATCCCCCGCCGAGCAAAAATTGACGCTTAATGCGAATCGCAGGTTAGATTTCTCCGGGCGGTGACGGGGCTGTTTCGCCGATCGAAATTTCATTTCCGATCGGTCAAATTGCCCACCCGGTGCTCCATTCACTCCCCTCCGTTGCTTTCAAATTAAGTCGTATTAGAAGGATAACCGTAAATTTCGTCGCAAATATATATATATATATATATATAGAGTCCTCTCTCTTTCTCTCTCGTATTACCTCTGCTAATCTTCCTTTTCTTTTCCCTTCTTTAAAGAACGTATCTTAAACTCGAAATCCATTGATGATGCTACGTGGATCTTTTAATAAATTATTGTAATTGTAATGTAAAGGGATCGTAGAATTGAGAGAGTTGAACGAGAGAAAGGGGGGGAAAGGTTGCAAAAGAGGGAATGTCGAGTAGCGATCCTCTCTCTATCTCTCTCTGTTCCTCTCCGCGATTTCACGATATCGAGGAGGGATCGAGTTGGCAACGAGTCGATCGTGACTCGTTGGCTTTTACTCGCGGTAGCTTATTCGCGGCCACGAACAACTTGGTATCGCACCAAGTGGGTGGTGCGCTCCATCTTTCTGCAAGGGACTGCCACTTATCCGCTAAATCGAGAGTCGAAACGAACCACGGGTTTTAATGCTATCTAGGCGCGACTCAGCCGCGGGAGAAACTCTAGGAAACGAGCGTATTACCCTTCTCTCTCTCTCTCTCTCTCTCTGTCTCTATCTCTCTCTGGTTCGTTCGTCCCTCGAGCGCGATGCTCTCCCCTCTGTCCTCCTTTCTGCCTGTTTACACACTGCAAAGCAAACCTGAGAGGCCTCGTCGGCCAACGATGCCTACGATCGATCGGTTTCTCTCGTGGAGGATGGATGGAAAGAACCGCGTTCATCCTTGTTTTTTTCGTGGATTGTGTCACTTTCGACATTGGGATCGGGGGGGAAGAAGGGAGAAGAAGGAGAGACGGTCTCTTTTTTCTCGTTTTCGAAAAAAAAGGAAAAAGGAGAAATAGGAGGAAAGGATTGCAAACGATTGTTTCTTACACAAGATCTGCGCTGGTTGATGATACGTTGTTGTTCTCGAAGGTACAAGAAGGGGGGGAAGCGGAGGAAATCGGATCGCATGTCTGCCTCGAATCTTTCCGCCATCTTGCGAGAATTCTTTCCACGGTAGCGAGCGACGAGCGGCGAAAACCGAGCTCTGCGATTACATTCCCTTATAAATATGCAAATATGGCGGCACTGTGCACGTAGGGAGAAGAAACGAAGGAGGAGGAGAAGGGGAGTGGCGAGAGGCGAGGGACAGGGGAGAAAGAAACGAAGAGTGTGTGCACACACACACGTACACACACGTGTGTGAGAAGGAGAGAAAGAGAAAGAGGGGGTGGAGGTGGTGGAGGAGAGAACCGCATGCACCTCTCCTGCAAACGAACGTTTCCACTGAAAGAGAAGAAGAAGAAGAAGAAGAAGAAGAAGGGGGAAGGAACGCAAAAATAGAGAGTATCGCGGTATAATAATTATTGATTAGGTATTCGTGACCGACTCACCATCGCGAGAACCGTACCGCGGCGCGGTACAAGACTGCCTCTAAGTAAGTACACGACCCCTCCCCTTCCTCCCCCCTTTTCTTCTTCCACGGGTAGAACACAACCGATCAACCGGTCTTCTCTCGTTACATCGAATCGGATCGGATCGAATCGAATCGATGCATATTCCACGGGACAGAGAGAGAGGGAGGATGATTCCTCGTCTCGTGCCGTCTCGAGAGAACCCGCCGCTCGATTTTTTTCGTACGCTATGGTTTCTTAAACCACACCACTCTCTCCAGAAGGGAGGGTGATCGTATAAGGGCAAAGAAAGAAAGAAAGAAAAGGGGAAAAAAGGAGGAGTGGAACCACCGGTACGCCCCTCCTCGGCTCTCCCCTTCCCTCCCCCCGTGCACCATAATTTTCGTAATTCTGGGCTTTCGGCCAACCGTATTCCGGCTACCAGTCTTTACTCTGTTGCCCCTCTTGTTGCTTTCGATTTTGGGGTGTCCGCGTGTGCATCAAGGCCGCGCGTGTATCATCCTCCAGACTTCTTCTTCTTCTTCTTCTTCTTCTTCTTCTTCTTCTTCTTCTTCCAAACTTTTGCGTCGATTAAAATGGGCGCGACGAGCAACGAAAGTTTTCAAAGAAAATCCAAATATCTCGAATATCTTTTTTTCTTTTGATATTCGTTGGAAGATTTATTCTGGAGCGTGTTATTATCTCTTTCCTTTTTCGAAAAAGTTGGATCGGTTTCGATGGGCTCATCGAGGAGATGGCGCCGCTTCGAAACGCCGCAGGAAGCTTCATTATCATTCACCCTGCCCATTATCCATCCGCCGTCACCATCGGCCCGTCACCCAACCCCGTATCCACCACCCTCCTCCCCCGCTCCTATCCCCTTTCGCATTCGACGGGATGGAAATTTAGCGGAATCATTCGCGATTTACGACGGGGCAACCGTGGCGCCACCCCCTCACTTACCTCGCCCCGCACGCGAGAAAGATGGACGGCTTTATCTTCTCTCGCATCCTATCTTCTTCCCCTGATGATTGTCGCGATAATACCTCTCTCTCTCTCTCTCTCGTTGAGCTAAAGATTGTCGGAGAATTAAAGGTTTTGAGAGAATGCAAAGTAGTGGAAGTTTAGTTGGTTAAAAAAGTTAAAAGCAGGAAACGAAGATATTTTTAATAAAATCGTATCGTAATGCTCTTTAGAACTTTAGGCTGTTCGTGATCACAGTGTTCTGATTCGTTGTTCTATTCACATTGTTCTGATGTTTGGTTATTCGTTAAAATATTTGGAAAAGTAGGCTCTATAAAAATTAACGTTGTTTACAATTCTTGGAGAACGGATTCGAAGATATCTTTTAGTGTCTCGCGCGTGGAAACCCGTGATAATCGCGCGACGATACGTAATAATTACGCGACGATTTATAAAGGTGTCGACGTTTCACGGTATGCGCGACGCGATTCGGAAAATTGGGCGAAATCGTTCCGCCGTTAATTCGTAAATAATCCAGCCGGTGAATCGGTTTCAACGCGAGCCGGATCGATCGATTCATCTCTTCAGAATCGTTGTGATTTATCGTTGCCCAGCGCGTACGAGGAACGGTTCTTAACCGGTTCAATTCGATGGGAGACGTGTGACAACTTTTCATTTCGATCGTTCCAAGTTTATCTCGTTCGAATAAAACGATTTCGATTCGTAATCGGCTCGTAATTAACGCGTGTAAATTATGATACCGTGGAAAATGATACGACGAGGAAAAGTAAAAGTATTTGGAAGTATTATTATCTCGTTAATTAAATAACCTATCCACTTTATTAATTTTAACCCTTTGCACTCCAGGCCTATTTCGATCGAACTAATTCCAGACTCAGGCCTTATAAGCGCGTTTGGTGGCCTCATAAGATTACGTAAATCTATTTGTGAAGCGATATTCTAAAAAAATTCAAACACAAATAAATATTGTCGCAACAATCCTAATGTCAATCCGTTGGAGAGCAAAGGGTTAAAACCAACGACATTTTTTCTATTTATTCGAAAATTCTACGATAAACATAAAATAATCTACGATAAAATATAACAATAAAATAATAAAATAGATTGAAAAGCGATCCACTGGAAATGATTCCAAAATTTCAAAGCACGCTTACTTTCGTATGCTGAGGAAGGATCCATAGCTAGAGGAACGACAGCTCAACAATGACCGCCCGGAATATCACGGGGTGAAATTTTTCGCGGAATAAATAAGCGGATTTCGACACTCCTTTTCCCCGCCGTTAACGAACGATCGTTGTTGTTGTTGTTTCGTTTGTTTCCCCGCCGGTATGTGGAACAACCCCTTCGCTGCGCGAGGCCCTTTGACGCGCGAAACGAGACACAAAGACGAAAAGTGTAAATTAACGTAATAACGCGAGCTTAAAACCTCGCCTCGCGCGACGAGCTTCCGTATTTTGCGTCGCCTCTGAAACGCGCAGACGTTACCCACGAATCGTTCTTATTTAGAGAGGGGGAGGAGGAAAGGTATAATAACAATTTAAAAAGCTGTTTCTCGAAAAATATTTCTACCCCCCTCGCTCCGTTCATTAGCGAGTCGACCCAATTCCACGGATGGGCGTGCATGGGTCGCATGGGGAGTACCGTGTCCAGGCTTTCGAACCGGGGGATGGAAGGTCGAAAGTGAGCAGGGTTACTATTGGCTTGCTAGATGACGGTTCAATAATTGCTTCCCACCTAGGCAATTTAATGTATCGTCTTAGTGTAATAGTGTTCTTCACTCCCTTTGTCGAATAACTTTCCTACGAAATTCTTTAAAATTCAGTTTAAAATAGTTTAATTTTTTTCTGCTCGTTGTAAATTTTTAATTAATTAACCTGTATATAATATCCTATAAATTTTGAGAAAATAGAAATTCGTATCGCGATCACGAATCGTGTAATGATTGAAACGGGATCGGTGACAATATCCTACTTACTACGCCTTCGATTCTTCTCTCTCCACTATGTACGAGTTATACGTGGCGCGTTTCCCGGGCACAAAGTGCGAGGTAATTAGTTTACATCGTGCGAATCGTGTAAACTTCGCTACGCATCGATTAAATGCCGCTGCTGGTGGCGTTGTCGAAGCCACGGCTTATCGTTCGTATAGATTTGCCCCGATCGACCTCACCGCCCGCGTTTCACCTTTGCATGCCGATAGAAATTGGCAGGCCGCGCGACACCCGAAACCCACCTCTCGAAAAGCCACTGTTGCGGCCCAGCGTTCGATCGGCCAACTGATCGCGTACCAACCCATTGCTACGGGATCCCCATACTCGTCCATACTCATTATCGCTCCCTTCTTTTCCTTGATTATGTTTATTTATAGGAATCGGCGAAAAATTGGTGGAGGAATATTCGCTTTCTATGAAAAGAGAGAACAAGAATTAATTATATTCAATGGTAAATGTAAAGAAAATCTTCTATCGAAATGTATCCATGTATCTTCTATCGAATTCGTAATCCAAATATTTGTATATTATATCGAGGATATACGTTTTGTTCTCATTCGTCGATGATTAAGTCTCGTTTCCGATCGTGTTCCGTTCTTATTTTTATTATATACGAATGAGATCATTAATATCGATCAACGAAATGCAACGAATTGGACGAATATCAGGAACTTTAGAACTTTATCTTATGCGAACTGTTCAGAAACATCCATTAATCAAGTTAAATCGTATTGATTTATCATATTACGGGAGGGAAAAAATTTTCTCAAATATCTCGTTTCGTTTCGAAAGGCGGTTTGTTATTATTTAAAATAACCTTTTTTTTATTTATTTTTTTTTTTTTTCCTTGCCGCAATTCTCGACTCCCTCGTTTCCAGACGAAAATCGATGGCGCGAGAAAAAGTGCGACTACAAAAGCGCAAAAGTCCATGATTTTTCAGCCTTTGGAAAGGATAGAGGCCGACATTTGTATAGAGAAATATAGACGCGTAGACGCGTGCACGTGTAAAAGGGGTGCGAACGAGCGCGAGCAGGAATAGGCGGGGCTGCAGATGCGTACTCGTGTGCATGCCTCGGTTTCTAATCAGGCATAGTAGTTCTCGGAATCCCACTGCCTATAATCGATCAGTCGGGTTATAAATTTTTCCGGTGAAACATCCTGAACCTTCTCTCCTCTGCCTCTCTTCGCTCGCCAGTCCGATCGATTCTCTTCTCGTTCGTGAAATGACGCGGTTCGATCGAACGAGCTTATACACACCGCTCGTATTCACCGATCCTCAGCTTTTTCTACAATCGACCTTCATGCGTCCAACGACAGCTATTGTCGTCGTTTCGAAGGGTTCGATGCGCGTATTACGATCGCGTAACGGTAAAAATACTACACGCTATTCGGAAGAGAAGGTTGGCTAGCCGTCTATATATAATTCTTCGAGAGGGAAAATACTTTTATTCCGAATTCTCTCCTCTACTTTGCCCTCACGTCGATTCGTCGTTCTCTTTCACTCTCATCCCGATGTAATATTTCGTCCCTCTTCTTTCGTCCCATTGAAGAAACGCGATATCCGACTCGGCTAATAAAATGTGTGTCATTCTCGTGTTACGACCATTTTCTTATCTCCGAACAAGCTTAACCGCGATATTTACTACTCGTTATGGGACCACGGGCTGCCGCTACTCTACAAAAAAAACATGAAATTCGATCCTCGCTTTATCTCGGTGGACATAACAGTTAACGAAAGACCAACAGGTAGAGAGTGCCCCGACCGTTCGAAAAAAAATTTATGGCGTGAAATTACTCGCTTGACTGGGTCCCAAGGACGTTTCACTTGGCGGGGAAAGGGGACCGACCACCGAACTTCTTCCTCTTATATCCGCAAAAAATTCGCTTCGCTCGAACGGAACGACGCCTCGTGAATCGACGTACGGGAAGGAACGTTGTTAGACGCGTTCTAACGAAAAAAGGATGGTGGCGCGTGCGCGTGCGCACGGTAGGTTTAATTAAATTCCCAGTTGCGAGCGAACGGTTGAAAAGGCGGTTACAATAGTCGCGTATAATTCACCGCAAAGGTAAGTAAAAGGTTCCTTTCGGTTCGGTTACGTTCAGGAGAGGGGTGGAGGGGTGGAAAAGGGAAGCGGTAGTAAAGGTTGGCGCGTAACGTTGGTGTTGGTACGGCGGGATCCGAGGCGCGAACCGCGGCTGTTCCGCGATGTAGTCGGCGCGATTAGCGGGCCTCGTCGCGCGAAACCACGGGCACCGCTCGAGCGCCTGTTCTCCGCTCCTCTCCTCTCCTCTCCTCTCCTCTCCTCTCCGTGTCGGCTCGTTTTCCACTCTTAGTTATAACCCCGTGACGTTCCCATGGCATAAACAAAGCGTAACCGCCAATTCCGACGATGAAATATTATAAGTAATAACATATACCTATAGGGAGGGAGGGCAGGCTTACGTGTTCTTGGCCACGGTTTCTCGCGGGACTCGCGGCAGAGAGAACGGGATAATAACACGGCACTAAACTATACTCTCGATACGCCGTACCTACATATAATTGTATAATTATTATTAATGATATCGGGTCCCTTACCGCGCTTAAACGCGCCAACGTTACAACCCGATCGGCCCATACTTGCGCTCGCTCTCGCAAAGTCTTACTTTGTTCCGCCCCGTTCATTCTTCCCATCTCACCCTTCCACTCCAACTTCCCTCTTCGTGTTCCTCCTCGAGGAGAGGAAACGAGGCACGGGGGGGGAGGGTATTATCGCCTTGTAATCGGTTCGCGGAGGAGCGACATTTCGACGACCGATATCCTCCTCCTCCGAAATCGATGCGATTTTTTTTTTCTTCCACTTCTTCTACGAGTGCGTGCCGATCGTTCGATGTATCGGAGAGGGAGGCTCTCTCCGGGCAATCACGTAATTCCTTCCGTTATTTATTGCCTTGGCTCGGTTGCCGTAGCCCCGTTTTTTTCTCTCATCCCGAGGACCTTGACACACGGGAATATAAGGAATCGAAAGGAGGCGGAGGCAACCTTTTCTCTCTCTCTCTCTCTCTCTCTCTCTCGAACGCAATTTTCGAATCGTCCAACAGTTTACCGTAGCAGCGTAGGGAGGAAAGCGAAGATTCGAGAGGAGAGGAGCAAAGGCACGCGGCCAAGGGTGTTCCATCACGCCGCTATGCAAATGACAGACGCGTGACTCGTGTCACCGAGCCGATCACGGACACCTTTTGAATAAAGAGATACCCGCCGAAAAAAACGCTCTCACCACACTCTCCGATCAAAACTTCGTTTCCCTCCCCTGGAATCAACCACCGCGGGGGGAAAAAGGATGAAACGATCGCGAAAAACGAGTGTACGTATCTGTGTATATATATATATACCTATATATATATATAAACAGGGAGGGGGGGGGGAAAGAAAAGCACGGTGGAGGAGGGAGGGAGAAGCGTGCGCGTGGAATATTAAGAACAGATTAACATAAGGGGACAGAAAGCGTGCGTGTCTTCGCGATCGTGACGACGTTATCGATTGTCGTCGAGTTCTAGGTTCAGGCACGTATATCGCGTGTACACGCACTCTCCGCGAGACCGACAATGAGAGGAGGACGAGGTTAAAGACACGCGCTCGGGAAGCCGGCGTTTCGGGAAGGAGGGAAGGAGAGGCTGTGGCGGGTCGAACAAAAAGAAGGGGGAGAGAGACAGAGAGAGAGAGAAGAAGAAGAGGAAGGAAAAAAGGAAAGAAAGGAGGGGAGGAGGGGGGGAGCACCCGCGGCTCAGGGGACCAAGAGAACTCGCGGTTGTATTGTGTCAACCACGAGGCCATATACCGGCGACGTATACCGCGTTACTGGTAACCATAACTGTACCTGCATTCCGATCTTCTGAATAACGCCGGAATAATACGGCTGGAAAAAAAGGATGCCCCTACCCGCGTCTGTGCACACACCGCTCGGCTATGCTAACTTTCCTCGACATAGCCGCCGTTTCCTGGATGATGATTTTTCGTATTATTCATATATACTTTTTAACGAAAATAGAAATATCGATAAGTTGTTATACACGAAAACGGTCCAGTTTTTTTCTCAATTTTGTAGATTTTAAAAAATCCCTCCCAAGTTTTCTATGATAAGAATCGTCGTCTCGATCGAAAAAGGATCCCTCGTCTCAGAAGTGGAAAGTGGAAATGAAGTGGGAAGGAAGGGGATGGACGAGGGTGGGCGTCATTAAGACAGATTTTCCGCCACGCAGTCGCCCGATTGCCTCACGTACGATCATTCGGTTCGACGATGATCCCTCGGGTAGTCTCTGTCGGCATGGGACGCCACCAAGGAAACGGACAGGGGGGACGATCTCTGCTGCGATCATACGCAATTACATGGTGAATCTTTAATAGAACGTTTCGAGGCTGGAATTACTCGGGCAACCGTTCTCTTCCTTGTCTGTCGTGAATTCTTCGCGAATTCTAGGATCGATTCGACGAATGGAGAATGGAGAAGTCCATCTCACGTTTGATTCTCAGAAAGGATGTTTCTCGGAAAATTCTATTCAAATTATAAATATAAATATGGGATAAACCGGTCTGATAACGACAACGCTCGCTCGTCTATTCGTCAAATTTTAGTTTGGTTATACATTCCGCCTAAATTGGAAATTGTCTTCTTCCCTCCCACGCGAACAATTCTCGCGTGCAATCTCGTCTCGACGATTACAAACCAAACGAATTTCCATTCTTTCCCCTCCTCGAGGAGGAATCATCGAAATTTGTTTCGGGATATGGAGGAGGAGGAGAGCCCGGAGCGAGCTTTAAAATGACTTTCCAAAATTCGAAATTCTGGACGAGAGCTGAACGATAAAGCGGCCCGTTTCCACCGGCCACTTAGATACCACAATTTGCTAGATGGTCGCCCAGGGCGAGCCATCCACTCGGCCAACCTTTGCTTTGTGTCTCCGCCGGACAGCGAGAGAATTCGATTTAACTACCACGTGGACCCACAGAAATGCCCGGTGTGCGTGAGCACGCTTCGATTCTACAGGGTGCGCCTTCAATTCCAAAGATCCTCCCTTCCCTTAAGAAAGAGAGGGGAGAGAAGTTTCTCGATTCTTCTTACTTGATCAATCCCAACCCTATCCGAAAATATACGAGAATGAATACGTTATTCCCAACGTAACGTAATTTATCGTTCTCTCTTTCCCAATATATTTTTACTTGATATAAATAAATGAAATTTTATTGTTGGCAACTTATTTTTTTTTTTTAATGAAACGATAGACTTACAGTAATTAATCGATACGCTTTGACTTGACGATATTCTGACTCGATAATAAATTGTTCGTAGAAAGGAAAAACAGGGGATATGATACATTGGGATAGGGAAGATTCCGAGAAATGGAGCACAATTTCGCGAAGGGTCACCCGTTACCCGTGTTTGCCGCGACAAAGGAACGGTATGCATATGCACCTCGTCCTATTCGCCATACGAAATACGATGTAATTTAATGCGGGACTTTTGACGGTCCCCGATGGGACACGTCTTTGCACGGATGTTCTTGCACGCCGCGTGCCCCCCTCCTCCATGCCTCCAGGAGTCGCCTCAAAGGTGGACGTTCTTGGTCGAAATTGCGTTAACTCGTCCCCCGCTTGGGCGGATGCACGACCCCCGTCACGAAAAGACGAACAACGCCGTTCGTGAAAGAAGAGGAGGAGGAAGAAGTAGAACGCGTCTAACGTGGAGGATAGGTTGGTCGGGAGGCGCGACCAAAGCCGTGCTCGAATTTATAAAATATCATTAATCTTCGGACTGTATACCCGGGGCCCGATCGAAACGTGTGTTTATGCCATCTCGCGGGACCGTTTACACGTGATTTATCGTAAGAAATTATCGGAATGCTAGAAATACCGTATCATTATCGTGCATCTCGCATCGTATATATATATATATATGTATATAGAGAATTTAATTCTTTATTAAGATTTGATACATGAAAAATTTAATTAATCATTTTTTTTTTAAAAAGAAATTATAATTATCTTCAAGATTTTAAAATTAAAACTATTAAATCTTCAAAATTAAAAATAAAATTTAATTTTTAAATCTTAATTATAAAATGATTTATATCTATAAAAATATTGGAATTTTATGTATCATTTTAGCTTTATGATCAGGAATATTAGGTTCGTCAATAAGATTTATCATTCGAATAGAACTAAGTTCACCAGGATCATGTATTAATAATGATCAAATTTATAATACAATTGTAACAAGATATAATTTTTTTTATAGTTATACCATTTTTAATTGGTGGATTTGGAAATTGATTAATTCCATTAATATTAGGATCTCCAGATATAGCATTCCCCCGAATAAAGAGAACGCGGATCGGCCGTGACCGTGTACCCTTCTTCCCCCTTCTTCCTCGAAAATTCCTTCCTTCCGCGGAGGAATGGAAACACGGCCCCCTTTCTCTCTCTCTCTCTCTCTCTCTCTATTTCTCCTCCTCTTCTTTTTTTTTTTTTTTACGCGGTTCGTACAAACGGACCAATTCGCGCTCCTTCCATTCGAACCATTTATCGTGAAAAGAAAACCGTACCGGTTTGGCGGACCGATTAAATTCCACGGAGCGTTTAAACACCCCCCTCCCCGGCTGTGAATCGTTTCCACGTTGCTTTCGTGGAAAAAAACCCCCCCCTCCTTCTCCCGCAGCGGTGTAAAATTCATCCGTTCCATAGGTTATTTCTAAAGGTATTGTAAATTTTCCGCCGTTCGGCGGAAAAAAAGGCGGGCGCGATACAGAACGCAGAACACACTTGCGTTTCGGTTTGCTCCGTTCGTTACCGGGGCAGGGACGTGTGAGAAAGGGCGAAAAGTTAATTTGCAATTTTAATGATCGACTTTTCTCGCGCCGACAAAGCGCGAAGGAGCGAGGGAGAGGATTTAATGAAACGAATACGTTGCGTTAGGAGGAGAAGCGGAGGAGGGGGAAGGGAGGAGAGCCCCTCCGTACAAGGCTTCTGCGACAGAGTCCCGCCGTTGTCGCAATTGTCTAGTTGTACAAGTAACAATACACCTCTAGGGTGACCTAGAATTCGCCTACCGGTGTCTATTGAAATCTGCATTCGCGGATCGAGCCGCAATCGCGGCAACGCAATGCAAATGCGACCAGAGCTTGTGAAATTCTTTCCCCTTCTACTGTTTCCTCTGACGACCCTTTCCTCGCACGAAGAAGGGCACGATCAAAATATCATTTATAAATTAGAATTATTTTACGTATATATATATATATATATATATATTTGTAATAAGGAATTTTTGGTTTTCTCTGGCAACCCTTTCCGCGCACGTGCGAGAAGAAAGGATTAAAATATCATTCGTAGATTAAAACTATTTTAGATACATATTTGATAATGAATATTTGATAGATAATGGATTCAAAGTTCGACGAGGAGAATCGAAACGAGAGTTCAGAATCAATCCGCCTCTCGATTTCTCTGTGTTCTCGAGGCAACCAACTCGCGTATCGATTTCGTGGCCGCAGGTGAGAGACCGATGATTATATATCGATCGAGTCTTTAGACGGGAAAGAGGGAAGGGAAATAGAGGAGGAAGGCGACAGAATGGACGATAGGAGGAAGAACAAGAGAGAGAGAGGGGGGGGATATAAAAGGCTAGGGGGATAATTTGGATATTCGGTGATTTCGGTACCCGGTAGCATGATCGGGCATAACGCTTATACACGAGGCCCTGGGTGGATGGTGCCTCGAAGGCACTGGTATTACGCTGATCCCCCGTGATCAGCGCCTAACGTCGAAAAATCGGGGCGCGCGATCCGCGCGAGAGGGAAGGGGATCGATCCGACGTCGACATTTTTTGCGTCTAGCCGCTAGTAAGTGCCGGGTGCGCGTGCACCTTTACCCTAAAACGGGAGCCGAGGGAGGGGAGGATGATAGAATCGGGAGGAGAAATTCGGGACCTTGAGAAAAGGGGGCGAAAACGTCGGAAATTGCACGTTTCGAATGCAAATCTCGAATGATCCTCGCGACGACCTCCCTTCTTTTTCGAGAGAAATCGAGAGGGGAGATGGCCTTCGGCCAGAATATATATATATATATATATATATAAAAATCTCTTGGTCTAGCCAAGTTGTAGCATCATCTCTCACGTGTATATCCGCTTGAATCTTCTCGGTAGCTGTACAATCCCTAGGAGGATGTAACACAGTCATTAATTTTTTTTGCCAACGATCAAGGACTCCTACCATTTTTTTCTCTCTCTCTCTTTATCTTATAGCAGGAAATTTCAGTCGAGTACTGGTAGTGGTTGTGGTGGTGTTTATGACGCGCACGCTTCGCCCAGTTTCGCACGCGACCTTGAAAACATTGGGATATAAACGCGCCTCTGGATATAGAAATTCCGGTTAAATACGTGTACGTGTATCGTGACTGTGTATGTAAATATATATATATATATATATATATATATAAAATATATATAGGTATAAATATATATATATATATATATATTTGTTATATATATATATATATTCGTTGAGCGGAGGTATGGAGGGTAGGTAATGCAACAAGTGGCGGTTTTCACGGGTTTTCCAGGGGATGAAACGGAACGGGCCGGTGGTGGATCGAGTCCCACGCCACCTCCGCTTCCACGGGCAAAACCGCCGACACTTCCACCCCCTCTGTACCCATGCCACCCCTTAACGGCCACAAAGCTCCTGTCGGGAATTTAAGGGTGGAAACCCTTACGGCGCTTGGCCCCTCTCGCGTCACGGGTTGAGATAGGTCGAGCAACGATCGAGCGTCTCTCGACCTTGGCTCCGCGATTAGGGGATCAGCAGCGGCGGGAAAGAAAAGGAAAAGCAACCAGAATATATTATTTATCCTCCCTTGTATATGTATATATATATACACTTTCTGAAATTCAGACGTCACAGAGTGTGGAAATTGCGACTTCGAGACGTTTAATAATTTTTTCGTGGGAGAAGGGGAATGGGAAAATCGCGCTAGCTCCGTAATTTTCTCTCCCTCTCTCTCTCTTCCTGCGTGTAATTCGAATCCTCCTCGCAACGATTGGCAACGATTTTTACGGCCTGGCAATCTTGCTTTCTTTTAATTTTCTATTTAACGTCAATTCCACGAATATGGACGAGAGGCCCAGACTCGTCTGGGACCCTGGGTTGCATTTCGTTTCGAGGAGAGGGTACGTATTTCCGAGTTTAGCGCCGGTGCCCGTGGAAACCATTATTCGAAATCGGCGGACGCGATTGGCCGGCACGAAGGCACGGAGAGCGGTTCGCATGATTAAGATCATCCAATGATTCCTTCTCTATAATGATAGGCTCTGGCGTTCCCTGCTCTCTCTCTCTCTCTCTCTTTCTCTCTCTCTTTCTGTATATATATCTGGGTGGTGGGGAGGCATTCTAGAGGGGGAGGCATTACGCGAGATTACTAAAAAAAGAATCTTATGCTAATGAAAATGCCTCGCGTCCTCCCTCCCCCTTCCCCTCCGCCGCTCTTACTCACGAATCCTTCTCGAGACCTCGGCCGCCGCTCCTTTACAACTTGTTCCGAGGCAACGTCTTCTCGTATAACAAATGACAACCTGCGCGATTCCTTCCATCGAGTTCGAGGATTCGATATTATTCGACAATTTTCTTTCTATTGTTATTATTATTTAAGATTTTCGAGACTTTCGAAATTTCCTAGCTCGATTCAATTCGAGATCTGTCTCTCCTTTCTTGAATAATTTCGAAAGAAAGTTTGTTGATAAATAAATTCAAAAACTGAGAAATTGGTGTGTTTTGGTCAACTCGCGAGAAGAGAGAAGAGGAAGAGAGAGATAAATTGGAAATACGAAGCGATCGTTCGAACGTTGTTTCGAATCGTTCTCGTCTCGAGACGAGGATAAAGGGAACGAAGGGAGACTCGGGCCGATGGTTCTTATTATTTTCATTACGTGGCTGTAATGAAGCATTAACTGCGAGGCAGCTAGAAGAAGGGAACGCGCAGTCGTCGTGGATGGAGTTTGACGAATTGAAAAAAATCATTTAGCAACTGGCTATTATAATAATACGTGATTCGTTTATCTCATCTTCGTACAGTCGGTTGAATCAATCTTCTCCCGGATCTCGCCCCGACAGAAGGTCTCTACATCGTTACAATTCGAAATTAGACCTTCTCGAAACGACTCGTTCCCTATTCTCTATTCTTTTGAAACATCGAAATAAAATAAATATTACTTAAATCCTACGATTCTTATTATATAACTCCAACTGGGCTCTTTGTCCAATCCAATAGGTTTCCCTTCCCGATTCCCTTGAATTCCTCCTCTCCGAGGAATAAGAGGAGATCGTGGACACGAAAATTCGAGGGACGTCGAAACGGGGATAAGTATTATATATTGCGCGGGGCGAACAACAGGCCTCCCCGTTTGATTTCGTGGTCGGGGGCATGATCGCGGAAGTATCGTGCTGCTGTCGCGGACTGTACGATAATGCAGCCAGGATGGATACCTCCGCATTACAATATGAACTTGGACCGCCTCGGTCACGTTCACCCGATGTGTGTGTGTGTGTGGTCCACCTCTTAGGTCCCCTTACCTTTTTTTTTTCCTCTCTCTGCCCCCCGTTCTCCTCCCCTTTATACGTTTCCCTTTCCCTCCACTTCCTCCGTGCCATCTTCCCTCTGTTGACCCTCCGCCTCCTCCCTCCTTCTTCATCTTTGTTCCTGTTGCTCATCACTGCACCGCAAAAAAGGACGGAAACTCATTATCCTCGTACGAGATTTTACGAGCGGCGAATTCGCGTAGCAGAATTCGAACGATAGAGAAAGCTTCTGGAATATCGATCTTTTTTTTTTTTTTTTTCTTGGGTGAATCGACGGATTCGTAATTTTCTTCGGTCGAATATTTGTGACACGGGATGCGTGGTTATATTTTTTTAATTTTTTTTGAAGGATAATTTATTCGATTCATGATTCACGAATCGAGGATTAGATTCAATAGTTTCGTATTCTTTTTCTTTGATCCCGATATCTCGTTAGAAATGGAATCGTTTCTCAAATAATGGAAAGAAGTTGTCGTTAAGAGAACGTTAAAAAAAGAAAAAGAAAGAAAAATTAAATTATTAATATATTATTTAATTCTGTCTGATGAATTCTGCGAATGAATATAAATGATGAGATACGGCAAGAGGTCGCAACCCGATGGGAAAAAAATCGATCGGCTATTTAAAAAGAAAAAAAAAAAAAGAAAAAGAAATGGTAATCATTATATAAATAATTTTAACAACGAGCAAACTTGCTGAGCAACTTCCGTTCCTTTTCTATTTCAAATTGTTCTTATTATTGCCTTTATTATATATATATATCTGTCTACAATTTTTATTCCTTATTCTTCTGTAATTCTTTCATATTCGAATATTCAACATTACTTATATCATAGTCTCGTTTTTTAAAATCATTCGATTTTACGAATAAAAAATAACAATAAGATACAATAAATTTGCATATTTTTTCATATTCGAGCTGTTGTAAGAATCGTCCATGAACGATCAATCGTTTTAAAATGAATTTATATTATTTTCCTTTGCACCTTGATCGTATAAATATCGTGCGTATGAGTCACGTTCCACGATGAAAGTTGGTCAATGATTTTACACCAGTGGGTCAGCGATTGAGTTCGTTTCGGGGGTATTGGTAGCTTTCGAAATGAAAATAATGGACGGAAAAAAAGGCGAGGGATACGGAATTGTGTTGTTCAGAACTACGGAATGAATAATCCATGAACTTCTTGGAAGGAAGTGAACATTAGCTTCACCTTGTTCATCGGCCACTTTGCACAAATGTTTACATTCTGTATACCCGTGTGAAACGAATTATCACTCTATGCGTAATTCACAAAGCAATAAAATAGTTTTATATCTGAGAACAAGATCCCTTCTCTTTTTTTATCTCATCGTAATTACCCACTCGTGTAATAATAATAATTGTTAATACATAATTTGTTAACAAATTATTATAAATTACAAATTATTCTCAGATAAAATTAAGTTAATTAAATATCGCGTTTGATCAGGTTTGATGTGAGTTGGAGTATTTATTGGATTTGCAATTTTAAAATTATCTGGATCACCTAAATAATATGGAAATTGAAGATTAATTATTATAAAAATTAATAATATTAAATAAAATCCTAATAAATCTTTAATTGAAAAATATGGATGAAACGAGATTTTATAATTATTATATAATTATTATTTGATCCTAATGGATTTGAAGATCCAGTTAGATGAAGAGCAAATAAATGTTAGAATAATTATAAATAAAATAATTGATGGTAGAATAAAATGTAGAGAAAAAAATCGATTTGTTGCATTATTAATTGAAAATCCACCTCAGATTCATAATACAATTGTATTTCCAATATAAGGAATTGCGGAGAGAAGATTTGTAATTACAGTTGCACCTCAATATGATATTTGGCCTCAAGGTAATACACATCCTATAAATGCTGCTGCTATCGATAATAATAAAATTATAATTCCAATTCCTCATACTCATTTTAGTTTATAAGAGCAATAAAATATATTTCGTCTAATATGAATATATATTATTAAAAAATGGAATGAAGCTCCATTTATATGAATTAATCGGAATATTCATCCTGAATTTATGTCTTTTATAATATTTGTAATATATAATATAATTTAACGATTCTACTTATATTATTGATAAACCTCGATTTTTATATCTGTTATTATACATCGAGTCGCCATCTTTTTTTCGCGAGATAAACAATTTTTCACGAGGAAAGAAGTTCTCTCTCTCTCTCTCTCTTTTTCGCCCCATTGGAAAAACAAGTTTCTACTACCGAATATCGAAACCTAATCGAGATTTACGGCTGTGAACAGGGGACAGATCGAGCGATGGGAAAAAATGTAATCGCGTAATGACGGCTCGCCCCGGCTGACACCCGGTGATTGGCGACCCTCCGCCAGTTTCGTCATTTGCTTTCCGGCTCGCTGCGGTGGCCAGCTCCACCGTGATATCCTCGGTCGTCGGTCAACGACATCGATTCCTTTTGTTTCTTTGCCGTTTCGATATTCCTCTCTCCAGTGCGAGTGCGCGTAACTTTCCTTGCCGGACGGATGTTAATGCATTTCATCCGTGGTAAGACATTTTGACGAAATAAAAGAAACGAAGGCTTATTCGATTTCGACGATTATCTACTATTATTGCATCGTTTGTGCGATTTTAATGCAAAATAGTTAAGTTAAAATAGCCGTACAAGAATTGATAAGAGAGGTTTTTACTTCTTCCATCGAGCTAGCTTAGAATTGATAGATCGAAATATGGATGGAAATGTCATATAAATTTTATTAAGCAGCACATTGCGCATAAGCAGTTTCATTCGAAGTGAGATCTTCTCTTCGAAGAATTAATTCTTTTTTATTACCAATTTTAGTGTTCGCATGTTTTGTTCATTGGTGATAACAATTGGTGATATTAAAAATACGATAATTTTTATCCTGAGGCGTGTTACATTATTAATACATTGATATATAGATATAGCGATTTGATTTAATTAAAATTGAAAATATACATTAAATTTATTAAATAGACAAGCTTCAAACAGTTCGATGATCGATGATAGATTTTTGCATAGAAAAAAATATTTGTATAATAATTCTTGTATAACTACTTTAATAATCCGCATTAGAATCGCACGATCACTCAAACGATCGTCTTTTTCTATAAAATTTAATCTGAATTGAAAAAAAAGTACATGTTAGTCTACTTAAAAATGAGCATGGCCACGAAATAAATAACAACAAAGCATTCTTATTTTTCGAAACATTGACATCCGTCTACGTATTTTGCACCCATTCGGGAACACACGTTTGAAATTCAAGTCCCCCAACTACTGAGTGTCTCAAACACGAATTACTTTTCAAGATTTCGCTTTAATCCAACATTATTATATTACCTTCATTTTCACGTATCTCTCTCCATTTAAAAATACTCGCATCGATTCTCTGCGTTAATTCTACAACTCCCGTATAAATTTAAATAACACGATTTTTATATAAACGTGATGTATAAATTCTGCAGATCGAGCAACGATCTTAATCAAAACTTTACGAAACGAAATTTACGGTGGAAAAAAGGATACATTGGCAGGTGGTGGTTTCCATCTTATTCGACATGGAGAGAGATTGACATTTGCCCACTCGAAAAGAGGGAAAGAGAGAGAGAGAGAGTTTCAAGGAGGCAGGAACAAATGGTTCGCGAGCTCGTAAATACAGAAGCGCGTGTAAAAGTATGGAGGGGGCACGGGATGGATTAAAACGCGCGTGCTGGGTTACGGTGGTGGTTACGCCGGGGTGGTCCGACCCCCCGTTGCGAGTAATGTCGATGAATTATACCCATAAGTCTGTGCCAATGTGCGTGACGTGTCCTGCGGGGAGAATAGCGAAGCGACCGGTGATGTCGATTCGTCCAATCAGGCTACGCCCTGTAAATGGAAATCCAAAAGTTCCTGTATCGGAAATGCACCGCGCGCATTTTGCATCTCTCCCCGAGATTTGCATCCGAAACGATGTTTTCGAAGATGGACACGGCCAATCTAAAGATCTTACAAAATATTATAGTAATAGAAGTAGTACAAGTTATGCAACAAGTTGTATCGATCCTCCCTTAACTTGATTCTGTTGAGGGGAGGGGGGGAGGATATATGTATTAGATTTGTTAAAAAGAGGAGAGAGAAGTGTCTTCTCGTGGAGAAGAAGGGGTGTTGTTACGGTAACCCAGTCCCGTGACCCACCGCTGAAAACCCTCTCTCTCTCTCTCTCTCTCTCTCTCTCTCTCTCTCTCTCTCTCTCTGTGTTTGGAATTGATTCGACCGACTACCCCTCGCTTTTTCATCCCTCGGTCCTTGGGGTGCGGCGTTTCGAAAGGGGAGTGCAAACTCTCTCTCGAATATTATTGCGGTGGCGAGCCGAGAGAGGCGAGAGCCGGTTCGATGAAGTCGTAAAAGGCGAAGTCGGCTCGAAGGAATTTTTACGATCAATTCCCTTCGATTTTCCCATGGATTCGTTCTCTTCCCCCGTTCCTCTTTAAGAGAGGAGTTTTATCAACGGGTTAAATGTAATGGCGGGAATCGAAGAACGAACGAAGAGGCTTCGTCGGGGACGCCACCCCTTTCCACGATTTCCCGCATGGAGAAACAATCGATGCAATGACGCGTATCAGGCGCGAACCGGCCTCGGTTATATCAGATTAGAGACCGAGCGGGAATAATTCGTCGGATCTTTGTCCCTAATCACAATTGATACACCAACAACGTGGCGAAATGGAGGCGTACACCCGGTATACATACATTTTACCATTCGCCGCGTAACATGTCGGGCCCGGTTGTTTATCGCTCAAATAGCCGCCTATAGGCGTGATCCCGCACGGTGGCTAGTATATTTAGGCTTTCGTTAGGTGTGTGCATATAATATAAACATTCGATATGCGTTGCACACGCACACGCGTAAACACACGTTAGCGAGCTACGTAAATACAAGCACCGGCGTATACTACGTAGCTATACACACGCCACCTCTACCATCACCACGTGGCCAATACCTCGTACCACTCTCTCTCTCTCTCTCTCTCTCTCTCTCGCGCGCGCCTGTTATACGCGCGCTCGCGCACCACCGATATCGATGGACGCCCGCTCGAAATCGATGGCCGCTTTATTACGACGAACGATGTATAAGCGGTATTCCAGCGCTGAATCCTATTATTATACCGGACAATTATAATAATTATTTGCCTTTCTCGTCGTAACAATTAATACCGCGCGGACTGGACGCGATATCGCGTGCGTATGTGCCCAGACGCGGTATAGAACGCGTTATACCTATACCTCTGTAACACCCCTATCTACCACCACCACCGCGGGCCTTCTCTCGCCTCGCTTCTCTCTCTCTCTCTCTCTCTCTCTCTCTCTATACTTTCCAACTAGTAGGAAGGAAGGAATACGGTTTAGAAGGGGAATATCTTTGCGGAGTAGGTTTGGAGGGCTTTGGAACTCGGTGTTTCTCCCTTTGCAAATGTGTTGTAAACCTTGGAAATATGTATATATATATATATATATATGTATATTATAAACGTAAATGTGAAACGTTTTGCACGTTTACCGCGGAGGAAGGCTAATCAACTGACGCGGGTTTCGCTGTACCGTTCGTTCGTTCGTTCGTTGGTGGGTGGCTGGCCCCGGTCGTTTGTTTAGATGGAGTTCCAATATTATCGACGATATTAATTAATATTACCGAGCCATAGGTAATTAGCATAAATCGAGGGAGCGTCGTAACAAATATCCGGGCGACCGGGGGAGGAGGGAAAGAAAAAGCCTCCCCCCCCCTCCTACCCACCCCCTCAGTCGCAGGCAATTAGGATCTCAATTAGATTTCAACGATGCACGCGGCGGCGGCGGCGGCGGCGGCGCGTACGAAGTGGCGCGAAACACGCGGGGATGGCGGAATTTTGACAAATTCGGTCGTCTGGAAGGTCTGGAAATTTCGGGGGCCTGGAATGGAATGGAATGGTTGCATGGAAGCACGGTTGCCCGGCATACCGCCCGCGCTAAACGGCCCGTTTATTTACCGTTATTTACGAAGTAAATTTGACCGGTGTCGGTATTAAATTATACCTTGTAATTTCGCCGATCAACTCGTTAACTAAATACCTACGCGCAAATTAATGGGGGATATACCCCTCCCTCCCTTCCTTCCTTCTTTCCTTCCTCCCTTTCTTTCTTTCTTCCATTCTCTCCCCGCCGGAAACAGAGGACTGTAGATAAACAGAAACGACGCAGGGAGAGGGGGAGAAGGGATCATCTTTTCCCTCCTCCTTGGTGGATGGATCTCTCCTTTTTCCCCCCCCCCTCCACCCTCCCCCTTCCACATCTTCTCCCTCGCGAGATTTTCGCGCGGAAAAATACAAGGTCGATATTTAAAGCTGCGATACAGCAGCTAAGAAGAAACCGTTCGCGGCCGGTGTACGAGGTAAGTGGCGGCGGTGAGTTTAATGGTAAAACGGATAGGGGTTGGAGAGGAGGAGCGTGGAAGGGGGAGGGGGTGGGGGGGGGGGGCGGCGGTAGAGTAGTAGCGGCGCTGAAGCGGGCGTGTAAATAATTTCTGATATAATACGGTTAAAAATTACCAAGTTTAAAATTAAATAATTCATTTTAATACTGGCTGGCGGCTGGCCGGGGAGGGGGGGGGGAGGGGTGGAGACTGCCGCCGTGGAGACTGAGAAACCTGCCGGGGGAGGCGGGCGGCGGGAGGGAGGGTAGGGAAGGACGGGGGAGGGCACAGGAGCGTACCTACTCGCAGGGGGTCGACGGGGCCCGCGCCCAGGAGGCATCTATAAATTTCTAAACTTAATAAATACCTAATGGCCAGACCTGCTTTGTAGCATAGCGCACTGTAGATTTTACTTTACTGTAAAGGTAGCGGACTCTTCCACCCCCACCTCCCCTTCTTTCGCTCCTCTCCTCGCCGTCCCCTCCTCCCAACAGCGGCGCTCACTCGGCTCCCCTTTTTCGTTTCCTCGCCCAAAGGTTGGATTTCTCCAGCTGAGCTCCAGTGAAACTTTCAACTTTCCTGGAGGAGGGGGACGAAATTTTTCGTCGCCGTGCCTTTTCTTTCTCCAGTCCTTCCTCCAATTTCTTCGAAGAATATTAGGGATAGAGAAACATCCGTTGTCCACGATGCGTAATATATATATATATATATATCCTTTTGCTCGTTTCTCGAGGGGCGGGGTCAGTAAGAGCGAGGGGGGGAGCGCGAATGAGGAAAAGCGGAGCATTATCGGGACGGCTGGTGTGGCACGCTCGAATTCCTGGAAAAAAAAAAGGGGACACGCCGTGGTGGTATTACACGATAGTACACACACGCCGCTGGACTTCCATTGTTGCGCCGAGTAATATAAACAATTGGCCCTGTCCATCTCCCGGTTTCCGGCCGTCACTCGGAAGCCCCGACATTTTTATGGATCGCGGCACTCTCCCTCCCTCCCTCTCTCTCTCTTTCTTTCTCTCCATGCCTGCCCGAGTCCGCCTCGCACTCTCGCTCCCCTGCCTACCACGAGGTTTCTTCTTCCTTAAGACCTCCGCGAGCCTGAATATTAATGCGACTCTCAGTTTACATATTCCCCTCTCCCCCTCCCTGTTCCCCGCTCACCCACTCGCTACGTATTCGAACCACACGACAAAATCCTTCGAGATTTCAAACTTCGCTTCCTCTCCCTTCGAGCCGAATCTCGTTATTTATTATTTACGAGTCGGGTAAAAACCAAGGCTGAGAAATTAATCGGCGGGGAATATCGGATCAATATCGGATGCGATACGATTTTGAAATTCGATTTCGATTTCGATTTCGATTTCGAGTTTTTTTCTTTTCCTTTTCGGGGTCAGGGTAACGAGTTTCAAACGATCGATGTATCGTGATACGGTGGTGGTGGTGGTGGTTTTCTTTGTGTTTATTCGGTCGGTCGGTCGCTTATTAACGGAGGAGTTCGCTTGTAACGTTGATGCCGGTGTATATAAATTGCGAGCCGAGGCAAACAGGAGTGGAAAGAATTATTCCCAGTCTTGAATTTCACATTTTTCTTCTACGCTGCGTACGTAGCCAGCATCCATTCTCTCGATAATATCTACATTGTGAGCAAGACCGTGGTGGATTTATAATTAATTTAACACTGTGCGTTAAACCGTTGCGTCAACCTGCAACGCGATTTGATCGTAATCTCTTATCGATTCATCGCGATACGTTGAAATTATGTACGGATAAATATAATAAAAAGATGATTCGTTACAAAAATTCGCCGTGTATAAAAACAACTCGAAGAGAGGAACGTCTTCGATCCTTCTGTTCTCGATTCGTTTCGATCGATCAAATATAATATACGTCACCTGTTGGAATTACGTAATTAGATATTTAATCAGATTAAACAACAAGTTAAACAACGATTCTTCTCTCTCCCTCTCTCTCTCTCTCTCTCCTCGATTGTAAATAATAATACTCGATCGAGATAAATATATATATATCGCCTAGTGGGATTATTAATTGATCGGATTTAAAATTAATAAGGGACGATTAATCATTCGCGCGAATATAATAATAATGCGAAGGAAGATTTCTTTTTTAAATAAAAAGCGTGGTCCATACTACCATACTCGATCCTCCTCCTTACTGTGAAACGGAAGGATATTCATCCCTTGCACGGTTGCACTGGTTATACCGACGCGAGCGTATGTTTCTCGATAATTAATTCCTGGGTTCTCGGCTGCAACCCATTCGAGGACATATACATACATAACGCGGCATCGGGAACGCGCCGATAGGAAAGGTCTCTCTCTTCCCGTCCATCGTGAATCGAAGCTGCGGTATCGATCTACGAACGCGCGTTGCCGGAACCTGCAAGGTTTCGCCTCCTAAAATACGGAACCATGGCTCAAGCATCGAACAGACACGATCCCCAAATCCACGAGTTTGTGCTCACCGTTTACTCTCCCTAATTTCACGATTCCCAAAACGATGGATTCAAACACGAAGAAGCAAGAATTCTTCTCGATCGCGTCCCTGGAGCACGAAAGAAGAAGAAGAAGAAGAATTGTAAATTTTTTTTCCATGATTCCAGTAGTCAATCACGGCGTGCAGAGGGGGCGCATTGCCGTGGAACAGGCTGCGGCATACATTAATCACCGATGCTAATGGTATCATAGCCGGCGTAGCTGTTTCGTAGCGGCGCACGCAAATTCAGCGCGCACGTTGGACGGAGAGCGACCCGTATAAAACCAACGCTATCTTCGCTCTCTCTCTCTCTCTCTCTCTCGACTTTCCTTCGCGCGCGCGCACGTGCACACGCGCTCGCACACATAGGAGCGCGCAATCTCTACCATGCGCCAACGAACAGTCTGAACAGTCGGCGATAGATGCAACGCGAAATGGCAGCCAGTCGAATGTTGCGTCTTCATTATTCCGGCTTGCGATTCCTTTCAATGGGAAAGCCGGAGGAGGATAAGTGTCTCTCTTTCTTTCTTTCCTTCCTTCCTTCCTTTTTATCCTCTCCCCCATCCCGCATTTATCATCTTCCCCTCCCCCTCCGCACGCGGTTATTATACGCGCGTATAACTCTCTGTCTGTCTATCTCTCTCTCTCTCTCTCTCCTCCTCCTCGCCGGTAATCGTTCGCCGCGAAAAGGCATTAAAAGTTAAATAAAGCGACACGNCTTCCTTCCTTTTTATCCTCTCCCCCATCCCGCAATTAACATCTTCCCCTCCCCCTCCGCACGCGGTTATTCTACGCGCGTATAACTCTCTGTCTGTCTATCTCTCTCTCTCTCTCTCCTCCTCCTCGCCGGTAATCGTTCGCCGCGAAAAGGCATTAAAAGTTAAATAAAGCGACACGCTTCAGCCCTTCTCCGGTTTCGCGGTAATCGGCTCTCTTCGCTCGGAATAAAACGTGGCTCGAGACACCTGACGACGATCAAATAAAAACGATATATATATATATATATATTCGGTCGAATGTTTCGAAAGAATAAGAAGAGACGCGTGAAAGAGAGAGAGAGAGAGAGGAGCGAGTTGGCGAGCGAATAAATAAGTAAACCGAAAGAATGCGAGGGGGATGGAATAGTGGAAAGCGTGGGTGGGGAGGGAAGAATGGACAGAAGAGAAAGTCAGAGGGGGCGCAATGGCCGCACACACCTCTCTCTCTCTCTCTCTCGCGAGGGGGTGGAACGTTCCGGAGAGTTTCGAGGAGGCAGTGGCAGAGATGGATGCGGAGGCGGTGGAGGCGGAGAAGCGGAGTGGAGGTATAGGAAGAGGCAGAAGTGGAAGAGAGGAAGAGGAAGAGGAAGAGGGATAGGAGGGATTCGCTGGGGGGTGGAGGTGTGGGAGGTGGTAGGTACCGGGAAGGTGGAGATGGAGGTGGAGGCGAACGAAGAGAAGGGACGGGGTTCGTCCTATCAATCACGGTATTATTATCGAGTCCGTGATTAGCAAGGCATGCTAACGATATCTCTGGCCGGAGGCAGAGGGCAACGCTATATGCATGTGTGTGTGTGTGTGTGTGTGTGTATATATACACACGTGTATGTACCCGTGTATTCGCGTCTGTGTACGCATCGTTCGCCGAGTTGCTCTCTCCGAGATGGATATGCGTGCGCCGTACGTATTTCTCTCGGTGCACGTGTGTCGACGAGCCTCCGGATCCTGGCCTGTGCGCCGTTGGATCGGTGTTGGCCGCAATGCAACTGGAGTGGCCGCGATGCGATTCCAGAGAGCGGTACACAGGAGAGGGAGAGAGAGAGAGAGAGAGAGAGGAGAGTGTATATCGCGTATGTGTGCAGCGCATGGTACCCGATGCAACGACGATGGTGGTGGTGATTTCAACGACGATGGTGGAGAAGGGACGACGAGGGGGGGGGGAGGAGGAGGAGGAGGGAAGGGAAGGGAGGGAAGGAGGATAGAGAGAGGGAGGAAGGAAGAAAGATAGGCTCGGCGATGGCTAGGCCGGCTAGATAGGTCGGGGGACATAGGGGAAGGCAAATGGAGAACGACGAGGAGGAGGCTCCAGAGCCACTGTTACCAGCACTGTTTGGCTCCTGTCTAGCCTACTAACTATAGCCTGCCTCCCTGCTACTCCCTGTTCCTGGCTTCCGTTGCTTTCGTAACGGAAGGCCCTACCTTCCTACCCTTTTCTTCCTCGTATCGATCAAAAGTCGATATGTAAATTAGGTGAATTCATGGTGGATGATAGCGTGCGACATACGATCGAAATAAAGAAAAGGAAATTCTTCTTTTTTGGTTTACGGGGTAGTTTAAGTAAAATTTGAGTTAGAAGGGTAATAGAGGAAGGGGTGGAAGAGATAGAGGGCGAGAGTTGCGGCGAGATCGATGATCGAAACGGTGCGCCGAGTTCCTCTCTCATCGATGGGTGTAATGATCGTTCCTGGACGAATCCCTCGGTCGGTCGGTCGGTTGGTTGGTCGGCCGGCCCCTATCTCTGGCGTGCGGCCGATATTCGGGTTATACGGATCGCTCGCAATGCGATTCGCGGCTAAACGCGTTACGGGGAACGTAATTTAGTCCCGGTTGCATTGCCCGTCGTAGCGCGCCGTGTTCGTGTGCCAATGTGTTTTTCGCTATATATATATATATATATATATATATATATGTATTTATATATGTATACATATATGTATATGTATACATATATATATACAATCTATCCGCGCGTCGATTCGTCTCTTTCCTTCCTTCCATTCTCTCTGTCGTTCTTCGTTGGCTGTCTCTGTGTCGCCACTTCTCTCTGTCTCTGTGCGGGTAATATTCGCGATGCGGGGAGTCACCGGCGGCGGCGAATTCACCAGGGATGGAGACGCGTGGGGCAGAGTGGGGTGGGCTCGAGTGGCGGAGGGTGTCGCACAGGCGGCAGGTAATGATATTTCGCGCCCATTATGAAATATTCGAAATGATTTGCCGGGATTGTGCATTTTGATTTGACGTGCATCCGCGCAACACAGCGGACTACACACTCTGCTCTGTTCCACTGTCTACTCCCCGCGTCGTCGACCACGCTTTCGTTTCTCCTCTTCCACTTCCACTCTCTCTCTCTCTCTGTTTTTCTCCTCTTCTCTTAATTCTCGAGAAAACTTATTCGAGAAAGAAGGAGAAGAGGAATTTTTTTTCGAATTTCGTCGTGGCACGAAACGCTCACGTTTCGAACACGTTCGATGAAATCCGGTGAAATGTGAGTCCCTGGGGCGTCGTTAATACCCGTATTTGATGCAATAACAAAGCAATAAATATTTAATAAAGTATTAAAACGTATAATAATAACGTAATTATCCGGCAGTGGCCGACTCATAATAATACTAATTTAAATTGTAATTTCACGCAGGAACGGCGTCATTCTCTTTATCTTTACGTAGTTTGAAAGTTTATTCCGATCGATGGCCCCCTCCCCTCCTAAAATTCCCTTCCCCTCGCCCCCTCCCTCCATGCACCGCCGATCTTCTTCTTCTTCTCCTGCTCCTCCTCCTCCTCCTCTTTTCTGCCTTCTCTTCTCTTCGCCCGTCCAAGAATCCAATGGAGAGGAGACACGTGAAAAAGCGAGGGGAAAAGGGAGAAATGTTGCGTGTCGAAGAAAAAATCCGGGATTAAATCCTGGGGAGGGAGGGAGGGGGGAGGGGTATAAAGAGAGGGAGACAAAGGGGATAGATCGGCGGAGGTAGTTGGTTTAAATTCTCTTCTGCTACCGCAAACATGCATAATGCAGCCAGGCGGCGCGTGTAAACGCGTGAACGCCGGACGGTGCCAACCGCTAAATACAAAAATCCCCAACCACCTGTGAAGCACGCCGCACCGTCCGGTGCCGGCGGTATGTGTGCGTTTGCCCGGCCCCCGTTTGTGTGTTTTTGTTGTTTGTGTGAGAGCGCTTTGCGTGTCTTTCTCTCCTCTCTCTCTCTCTCTCTCTCTCTCTCTGTCCACGATATAGCTGAGGGGGGATTGTGCGTGCGCGAGGTTATATATATATATATATGTGTGTATGTGTGTGTATTTGTGTGTTTGTGCGTGTACGTTTCCAAGTTAATTACAGCATAATTGCGGTCGACATTTTGTTGTTCGTCGTTCGTCGCAGTTGTCGGCCGGCTGACCCTGCGCCGGGATCGCTTTCGGATTTTCTCGCTCGAAAATTCTTGCGATATCACGCGCGCTTATTAGCATTACCCGTCGTTGTTACACGCTCGAATTTTCGGCCTCGTTACACGCGCCGAATTACGCGCCTCCCATTCGCAAAATTATTCGCGAGGCTTCCCGCTTCTTTTCTTTTCGTACTTTCCCTCTCTCTCTCTCTCTCTCTCCTTCGTGTTCACGCACCGTGATCAACTTTTTCCACCCCCGTGCGTTCTGTAGAGCGTTATACCACCCTTTGTCGCGTAACCGCGAGAAGATCCTCGAAACGACGATCGAAAGGCACCTCGTCGTTGAGCCTCCCTCTCTCTCTCTCTCTCTCTCTCTCTTCGAGACGATCGAGCTTCGAGATACGATACCGCCGGAGAGAAAGAGAGGAATGCAGGAAGAGAAAGCGTATGCAAGAAGATAATGGGAGAGAAAGGGGAGGGGAATGAGGCGAGGCGAGACGGAGCGAGAGTGGCGGCGGAGGCCTCGCCGAGAAGAGAAAGACGGGCAGAGATGGAAACGAGGAGGTGTAGATGGGCACAAAAGCACGAGATATTCAACCCTATCGGATCGTATATATCTGCTCCACCCTCCCACCCCATAAATTGATGCCAATGTACCTACGTGGCCCCGGCACGTTATACGTCTGAATATTACGCACACTCGGCCCTCATGGACATCGGGGGTGGCAAGAGGTGGCAACGGGTGGGACTAGGGTAGCAGGGAACAGGAGGAGGAGGAGGAGGAGGAGGAGGAGGGGGGCCCGGTGAGGGTGGAGAGTGGGCGTGAGGGGGGAGCAATGCTTGGAAGGGTGGCCAAAGCGGCGAGGCACGGTAAGAGAGGGGTGTAGGCGGCCGCGTACCTACACGAGTCGCGCACCATACCTCGGTTATACCGAATAGAACACAATTAAGTAAATGAGCACGGGTTGCGCGCGCTATAGATACCCTCTATTATGTGTATTGATCTCTAGCACGGACTCCAGTTACACGTAATACGTGTTTTGTCATTTGCGCGTTCGTACGTACCTGTCGATCCCCTCCCCCTATTCCCTCTCTCTCTCTCTCTCTCTGCCCGTGTCTCGTACACATATACGGTCTGTCTCTCTCTCTCTCTCTCTCCTTCTCTCCGTTTCTATGCATGGATCAGAGATATCAACACGGAGGA
The DNA here is from genome assembly GCF_014066325.1 of Apis laboriosa. Classification (NCBI taxonomy): domain Eukaryota; kingdom Metazoa; phylum Arthropoda; class Insecta; order Hymenoptera; family Apidae; genus Apis; species Apis laboriosa. The sequence goes on from NW_025222632.1 coordinate 225,555, forward strand.
GGAGGAGGAGGAGGAGGAGAGAGAGAATCGGATGAAACGAGCGGAGAAATGAATACAAGGGAGGCTAAGCCTTGCGGGGGTTTATCACTTGGAGCGGTCTTGTTAAGGCGAATTTTACATCTTTTTCTTTTTTTCTCCTCCCCGCTTTGGAGAAGACGATTTATCTTGCGAGTGGAAAGATTTCGATTTTCTTGGGATAGGAATAGGTTTCGTCCAAACCAAATGGAATTGGAATGAATTCGTTCCTTTATTTTTCTTTTTTTTTTTTCGGGGACGAGCTATGCTACCGTTTTTTTACGACTTCCGAACTCTTTCGCGCAGAAATAATTTGCGTTAATTCTCGCCTGGCAAGCTGAAAAGCCGGATACACGGTCTCCGTGGCATCGTCGGAAACGGGAGATAAAGTTTCTCGGCGAAATTTCGAATTTATCTGCGTTTCCACTCCCCGTTGTCGGCGATACGATGCAAAAGTATGGCCAAGGAAAAGCAGATTTTCGGCCAAATTTACATCGTCTTGCTTACCGTTCTCGCTTGAATGCATACATCATTCGTACGTCATCTCGTAGATTTTAATTTTTCCTCAACGATTGACAGCCATGATTCTTTCCACCGATCTTTCTTCACAACTACGACTTTTCTAAAACTCTCGTTTCAATAAAAAAAGGAATGATGGTTGTAATAATATCGAGATACTATTTGGAAACAGTTCGTTGTTTCTCAAACTGCCGTTTCCACGTAATGCACGGTACACACACGTACACACACATACGTATGCGTATTGTGTGTGTACGCGATACGTCAACAGGAAGCGGAAAGATAGTTATCTAGCGAATAGGTAAAAACAGTGAGAGGGGCGAAGAGAAGTGACCGTGTAGACGCCATAGTTATTTATTTTCCCGAGGCTGATTATAATATTACGCAAGCCGGCGGTGTATACACGGTATCGTCGTAATGCGGATGCAAATACGACGAGCAACCGAGTCGAGCCGAGCCGAGCCGAGCCAAGTCGAGTCGAGTCGAGTCGAGTCGAGTCGCGCAAATCTTCGCCCGGATACTGTATTTTATTCATACGTTCGTCCACCTGCGAGGGAAAAGAAAAGAAAAAAGAAAAAGAAAAGGAAAAGGGAAAGAGAATGGCCGCACGCATTCTCGCGCCACGTCCAATTCCTTTCGCGCGCCAAAGAACCTTCCCCAAGATCTTGAGAGTTGGTACATACACATTTACAATTTAAACCTTTTACCGATCGAAGTTGAGGAGACGAATAAAGAGAGAGAGAGATAGAGAGTACACGGGAGGGGGAGCGAGAAAGAGAATCCGGCGGCATCACGTTCGCAGACACGTGAGAGAGTTATTATGCGTTCCTTGATTCGTCACGTAGATATATGCTAAATTCTTTTCTTTTCTTTTCAACATTCCAAATATTCCTCTGACAATGTAATCGACTCGTGGGTGAGGAGAAGGGGGATTAGAAATTATTCGCCTAAAAGTGAAAGTTTCGTAAAAATCTTCTTCTCTCAATTTTTCTTATCTATAAAAAGAGATCTAGACGGATGGGAAGAGAAAGAGTGTTCAAAGCGATACATTAACGAACGAATTCAGATATGCAAATTTTCTCGAAGGCGGGTAGGTTAGTAACGGAAAACGTAGCCTCGTAGAAAAGAAACAAGAAACGTTAATTATTTTGCGATGTATCAATTTTTCTTAACGAATTTTATTTATAAAGAAAAGAAGAAGAAATCGCGCGAGCGCGGATAAAGATATTATTCTTTCCGCTCGGAGGGAATTGTCAATTTCTCTAATAAACGGAAGCGCAACGTCACGAGAGGATCTTATTTAATTCGTACGTCGCATGGAATACCGGTTATAAACGATAAAGACATTATACTCGTACCGCACACTACACACAGAGAGCCGTCTCTATATCGCGTACCGATTTCCTTCCTTTCCTCGTGTGCTCCATCCTAGACCCGATATATATATATATATATATACATACATACAAACGCACACAATTCTAGATAACCTGTCATTGTGTACGTACGATGCACTTACGTAACACACGATGCAAAGACACGTGCACATCGGATACGTCTCGCCTCCTCCCCTCCCCCCTCCTCCCCTTATGCGCTCTTTCGCATAACGATATATTATTTATATAAGCGGACCTGTCCCGGCAAATCGTTCCACTCTTTGCAAATTACCGGAGAGAAGCACGTAAACCGCGGAATAATGGGCGTCGAGCCGCTCTCGAACGAAATTTTCCGAAACGAGCGATCCTCCTCAGTGACCCGCTTCTTCCCTCCTCCTCCTCCCCGCTTACAATCAAATACAGTATTTTTCGCGATCACGTAACTGGCTTAGGTAGGTTAACACACGGTTTAACGTGTGATCAGATTAGGGGATTCGTGTGGACTCTGAAGGGAAAAAAGATTAATTTCCTAAGAAATTTCGGGATGGAGACAAGATACGTCGTTCGATACGTGATTATTAAGAATGACGTAACGTTAAAATCTGCAAGCATTTGCAAGCTGACGAGACAAGGCCCGGAGCGAAAAATTCATGTTGAACTTACGTTACATTTAGCCACTAATGGTTGATGGCTCGTGTTAAAGAGCAATCGATGCACGTTCGAGGGTGGCAAAGATATCTCGTACCGATATTTATATCTTCGAAATATATGCCAACTAATATAAGGAGACTCGTAGGTACAGCTGACTGTAATAACCATCTAAAATCTCAAGGAACGATTTTGAAGGGAAAAAAGTAGGATACACATAACGTACATATTTTTAATCTCCATCCACGTTTCTTAACCCCAAAAGATTCGTACTCGATTATCGAAACTCGTGACTTTATTAATCTACTCGATGGTCCATCGAATAGATCCCGCCAAGAAAATCGTTTTCTCCCTCTCCCAATTGAAGAAAAGAGAGAGAGAGAGAGAGAGCTGTTGCTGCCGGAAGTGCGCGGCGTTATTTTCTGATTTCCCATTCATTCGTGGTCCGCCGTTTAGTTTCGATTTGCCGCTTCGTTACAACGGGCAGGAGATTTACACGGTCAGATAGGATTGTTGCCGGCCTGGCATCTCCTCTTCCGCCCTCCCTCCCTCCCCCCTACCTAGGCCGCTAATACCCTCTTCCTTTAACGCCACCGGTTCGTTCCTCCTCCTCCTCCTCCTCCTCCTCCTCCTCCTCCTCCTCCTTCTCCCCGATAGTCGAATATACCACGCCGCCCACCACGTTGTATCGCGGTTGCGATACAACAGGATACAAGTGTGCAACGTTATATACACTCTTCTCTCCCGCGGCTTTTATATAACCGTCTGTCGTCACCGGCTGCGATCTCCCTGCGATATCTCGCCTCGTAATCGCGTTCTTCTTTTTTCTCCCTCCCTCTCTCTCTCTTTTTCTTTCTCTCTTTCTTTCCTTCTTTCTTTCCTTCTTTTTCACCGCCCGGTTGGCCGATCTTTCCTGTCAGATAATCCGCTTAGCGTGTACTTTGCATTTCAAATACGCCGGTCGGACTCCCGATCGCGACTCCGCCGTATTCATCCATCCGGGCATACGTACCGGCCACTTCCGTCAAATCGACCCGCCCGATTCATTTTCTCCCCTCTGCTGCTCCTCTCCACCGCGATATATTTCTATATCGTTGCTCCTTGTTTTCGGCGGATAGTGGAATGAACGGTGATTCCGAAATATGATGAGAATAATCTCGCGTTTTTTTTTTTTTTTTTTTTGATTTTATTTTCAGCGAACAATATGTTATATCCTAAGAGAGGAAGGGGAAGGAAAGAAATAAAAATTGGACGGTCGTTGATTCCCTGGTAAGGGAATGTCACTTCGAAATTCAGTTTCTCAGAAGAAAGAAAAAGTACGAGCTTGTTTCAGAAAAATCGAAATTGACACCGATTTCAACTTTTCGAGCCGCGCCATATTAGGTATCCACCTTTAACCTATTCGACGTTAAATGGAAATTTTTATCGGAGGAGGAGGGGGGGGGGGGCTCGAGCTTGGAAGGGAAGAGGTCTGGTCGAAGGGTGGAGGACGAGCGCCGTGGAAGGTGAAGTGAGGGCGCGAAAGGGGGATGAAGGAATAGGGAGAAGAGAAAGGAGGGTGGAGAGGGAGGGAGATATGCGTGCGCGAAGGGGCCGAGGACGAGGAGGACCGAGCGGGCGGAGAAAAAAGGAGGGGAAGAAAAAAAAGGAGGGAGGGAAAAACGTGGAGGAGAGAGAGAGAGAGAGAGAGAGAGTTGGTGTGGTGTGCACCGTGCGCCCAGCAAGTAATAAGTTAGTAATAATATTTTCACAATATCTCTCCTGGATTGGATGTTATTTCATTATATTTTATTGCCTCTTACTATTACTCTTGCCGGCGCGCAACCCCTCCCTCGCCCCTAGCCAACCCCTCGCCGACCAATACTATCGCAACTACCCGTCACTACCACCACGCGGCCCGGTCGCGTCCCAGTCGCTCTGTTTTATTATCTCGAGCCTCTCACCGTGCCGGGGGAATTCACTCGCGGAACTCATTATTGAGGAGTTTATTCTGCTGTAACCATTGCTACCCCCCGTACCTCCTTGTTTCTTCCCGCCAACTCCTCCTGTCTCTTCTCCTCTCGCGTTTCGCTTCCCCTCTGTAAAACTAAAAATCTTGAAAATAAATCTTCCTTTCTTTCTTTCGTACGATTTAATTGATCTTCGATTCCTCCTTCTTTGTCACCTATCCTCCTCTCCCCTCGTTGGAATTAAGGACGAAAGGAGAAGGATAAGTGTAATTATTTTTCGTTGCAGTTTCACTCAACGAGATTATACTCTCGATTTATGTATGCACGAATTTGTTAATTTGTTTATTTATAATATCCAATAGAGAATACTTGTTTCGTGTGGCCAGATTGTGGATAATATGGGAAGAGGAGGAAACGTTTATCATTCACTGTATATTAGAATAGGATTACTTTCATCATCTTTTCAACAAATTTACCCTATATTCCATATTTTTTATTTTTCTCTCCCCTTTTCGATAGATCGTCCAGCAACAAAATATCCAGGGGAAAGGTATACATTGTTTCGCATGGAGAAGAGCAATGTACCTGTCATGGAGGAAACGCGAGCTCTGCTATCAACTCTGGTATCGACGACGCTCGAAATCTCGTAATCTACAGGTAAGCTGTCGGATTTGTCGCTGCAATTTTAAGGGAGAGAGGGAGGGAAGGAGGTGGAAAAAAATCTTCCCTTGCATTGCACCGGTCGATTCGTGGAAAATCAATGTAAATATCCGTCGATTATACGTCAAAGACGGCAGATCGGTGGAAACAGCCTGTTGCCGCTTGGAAAACGATATCCTCGTTGCAGAATTGACGAAGGAAGATTCGTTGATAAAACTTTTGAAGCGGTATTTATTCCTCTCTTTCTTTTTTTTTCTTTTTCTTATTATAAATAAAATTGCGATACGAATCTTCGAGTAATTATTTAAAACTGGCATCACTCCCATAAAATTGCAGCGTATCTATATAAAAATATAAATGTTACTATTATTCTAAAATATATTAATTGTGGCTTGAATTTTGAATCGAGAACAATAAAGCGAGATGTTGGTTCTCTATTCACCTTTTTTTCCCTATCCGAATATTAAATTGCTTGATAAAGTTGCTACAAATTTCCTTCGTTAAGATATTTTAACATCTTGGATGCAGAACGTTTCGATAGCTAAAAATATAATAGAAAGTGATACAAATGCTTCGTTGCAAACGGAATACGTAAACGGATGAGAAACACGTTCGCTGCCGATATCTCTAATTTTACACGAAACGTAAAGAAAATAATAAAAGATGGAGAATGAAAATAGTGTGTAATAATAATTTAGATTATTCTTGTATATCGCACACACCATGTTTTTTAATTCGAGAGAATCGAGATACTCTTTACCCCAAATAAAAGAGAATTCTCGTATCTTCTATAGTCGCAAGAATATATTACTATTCCTCTTGTATCTTATACGAAAATGGCCGAATTATTTCACAAATTCAAACGTGAACGATCAAACGTATTTTAAAATTCCTTAATCCTCTCTCCCCGATTTATTTTCACAACTTCCTATTCTTGCAGTTATCCTCTTCATAATTATCCTTTTTTGTAGATCCTTTGATCTCGAAATTTTCGTGAAATCGAATCCCGATCCTCGAAAGAATCGTTTCCGAAAGATCAATTGCCTCGAGAAATATCGAATGAGGCGTTACTACCACTCTCTCTCTCTCTCTCTCTCTCGCTTAAATATCCTTTGGAGGAAAGAAACGTGCGCGCATGCGCGTAGTAAACATCGGTCGTAACAAGCGGCGCGAAGCGAAATTTCAGAGGGAACAGAAGGGACGTATTAATATAAACTTGCCGTGACTAATACAACAATTTATCCAACCGCGGCCGTTTAAACGGTTACGACCATCCCGGGCGACGATTCTGTCGCGCGTGTTAACTCGCACGCGTTTAATTCGTCCCGCGAATTAACTCGCTCGCCCACATTCCTCCTCCATTTTCTTTCTTTCGACGTCCCCCTCTTCCGCCGCTGCTTATACGATCTCTTCGATCTCTCTCTCTCTCTCTCTCTCTCGCTCTCCTCTTCGAGGAGATACCTCTCCCTCGATACGACCCAGTTCGACATCGGTAATTTCATTCAATTTAACTTTATTCAATCTAATTTAATCTAATTTCCCTCGCCCTGTTCTCGTTCGTGGTGGAAACGAATTTTATCTAGCCTCGATTCCCCACGATTCCTTCCTTCCAATCTTTGTTGTCGTTATTATATGAAAATGAAAGATTAGAAAATCGTCGAAAGGCAATTTTGCACGATGAATGAAAAATTCGAATATATACACGGATTACAAAATCGTGCGTGTACAGCGCAAAAGTACTTTTGAACAGGTTTTTCCCGAGCGAAACTTTGTCCATCTCTCCCTTCTGTTTGACGTTCCGTGAAATATATATTCTCGCGTTGATCGTTCCAGCGCTCCTATCGTTCTCTCTCTCTCTCTTCCACTCCCCGTTCCGTGACCCTCATACGTTTAATTGTTATATTTATAAAGGGGGCAGGGCTTGGCGTTGCGTGGTGATACCCGGTCGAAGGGATACCACCGCTTTCTTTTTTTCTTTTTCTTTTTTTTTGGGGGGGGGGGGGACGAGAGCGACCCCTCGTTTCTGCAGATCGATATTATCCCGAATATTAATTCGATTTTCTCGAATCTCTCTCTCTCTCTCTCTCTGCTTTTTCCTCCCTTTTTGCAGTTGGAAACTTTTCTCTTCCCCCCCTTTGTTCCTCCAAGAAGATTTTATATATATATATATATATATATATATATGTATGGAGGTTTATCGAATTTTATAGAGGCAAAATAGCGAGTTTTAATATGTAAATAAATGTGGTTCGGTTTATCCATCGTGGCTCTTTGAATATCTTTTTTTAATATTAATTCCCGTTGTTAACAAGGGAATCTCGTTACCATGTTTCCAGTGTATGATAATAATAAAATAAAGAAATATGTATAATAATAATTAATATTGTATGAGAGGCGCAAACGTTTCCATTAAATTCAGCAAAGTTTATCTTTATCACAGTGCGTATAAATAATTAAAATTCGTAATGCTTTGTTATTCCTCGTACATCCTCGATAAAAAGATTATTGAAGAGCCCAGTTATGGAATTTTTATTCCATAACAAATATATCGGAGGGCGATATAAAATATATCGTTCGAAATATCGATAATCACTCCGATATTATTAATATGCCGCAAAGCCGATCATTAGTGTTGCTGCTCCTCTAGCAGGAGCTCGTTGAACGACCCAAATTGTTCGTACGGCAATGGTAACTTGAATCACGCCCTTTATTCCATTCTCAAAGAGAATTAAATTGGAATCGATCTCGATTCCGCGATGGTAAACAAAATCCCATTTCCCCAAACTTAATAATTCAGAACAATTTATATATACACATATACGTGTAACTTTTAAAAAACTTGGAGGCAAAATTTTCGATTCGACACAGAATAGAGAGAGAGAGAGACAGACGGAGGAGGTCGAATATTGGACAACTAATTACCTAATCACTCATTATCTACCGCAAGCTCAGGGACCAGGTAGATCGGTGGTGCGCGTGGGGAGGTCGCTGGGTCGTAGAATAGGTTGCCCAGAGGGTCATTGTGATACGCGAAGCAGAATCATGCAGGATCGTATATTATCGATTGGAGTGGACACTCCTCCGTTAGAGATCCAACAATCGCCAATCTTTCGCGAATTTCTTCCTCTTTTTGATCGGCGCACGATTAATCGACATCTCTCTTTCTCCATAGTTCGAAGAGAGAGTGGTTAAAACGAGGAATGGTTTCATCTATTTCTGAAACAAGCCCAAGCTTCGTTTCGAGAATAGATCCCCTTTTATATCCACGTTGATAATTACGCTTTTCACTTTCTCAGAAAATTCGATCCTCTGAAAAACTAGATATTAATAAATTCGTTTAACATATAATTTATATTTATAATTTTATTGCTACAAAAAAAATTTTACAAACTTAGCTCTTTTATTTTCGAGATATAAATCAACCGTGATACAAAAGGTAAAAAAATTATTCTACTTTTTAACATTTAAAAATTTATTCACTCACATTACTTTTTATAACTATAAATATATTAAATTTCTTCAAAAATGTTTAATAAAACAATATATTTTTTATAAACTTTTAAAAACTAATAAATCAATTATACTTCAATATAATAATAAATTTTATTGTATTAATTTTAAAATTTTAAAAACAACTTTTAATCTTTTCAAGAAAGTAAAAGAAATATTTTTATTAAACTAAAATCTTAAATCTAAAAACACTTTCCAATACTTTTTACTATGTTACGACTTATTTCAACTTTGAAATGAAAAAAAAAAAAAACTTTTCAATGATAGTCGAATTCGAGTAGCTAGCTCCTAGCCGACATCTCGGAACTTGGTCCACCGGGGTCACGGCTGCTTCCGCCCGATACGACCTTAATCCTCTTACACTTGCCACGACTAAATATCAATCGGTTATCGGGTGGCGTTTCAACGTTTGGCAAAATCGTCTGAAGGGATCTCCCCTTTTCTCCTAATCAAGGAAACATTCCATGAAGAAAGAAGGTTGGGGATTTTGATCGAGGAGTGATTCTTTTCTCGATCTCAGAGTTTTATCGATCGGTTCGAGCGTAACGAACGACTTATCCGTGGTATGATATTGTGAGCGTGGGGTTGGCCGAGGAAATGGCGGGCAGACGAAATGTAAACACCGCGTGGCTCGAGAAAAGGGTACGATTTAAGGTCCCGGCCAGAACAAAGACCCTCTATTTAAGCATTTTACCTCTCAACCGTTCGTCGGCTATAGGATCTTTCTCCTATTTCTTTCCTCTTTTTTTTTTCTTTCTTGTTAATTCACCTCGTTTCTCGTTTCTCTTAATAAAGATAGCCAAATGGCGTTCCCAGATTTGTCGTCCACGCATTTCTTCGCATTTCGAATGGATTGAAAGATCATTCGTCGTTTTTCAACTCGAATTCATATATCCATATATTTATTATCCCGTTTATTTATCTCGTTTCTTTGGTGGAGGGGAAATCTGTTACACTATAGGGTGGGAAAAAAATGTAAGAAAGAGGGAGGGAGGGGAATGGAGTAGACGCGGGGCCAAGCGATCGGGAATAAGTGGTACGATCGGGCTTTCAAGCTTTCTTGTAGCGCGTTCCACCCCAACACGGGGATGACAGCCGTTGAATAATAGAAGGAGCCACGTCGAGGTTAGATATTCTTACGATCACCGAGAACCCTTCTCTTCCGGCGATACACAGCTAAAATCCTTAATAATTCAGCCCCTGGCTCGAGCATTATCCGTGCTTCCGATTGCATACAACTATATAGCCGCGCGATAACCGTATCGAACTGTGCGTCGACTACCTGGCGGCAGAGAGGCGGAAGAAATTGATTATCCGTGTCCTGCCGAATTTCGACGGTCCGCGCCTTGGCCTCTCGAAAGGGGGATAATCGTCTTCGAAAGATTCTTTCTAAAAGAAAGGGTAAAAAAAGGAATTGTCTCGAGCCAATTTTCAGGTTGGAAGGAAATTGGAAAATTCTTGTAAGGGTTTAACAAGATCGGCGGACATTTTAAAAGGGCACGGTGCCCTCCTCTCAATTATTCAGGCGCAATTAACCCGGCAATAGGTCCATCTCGGGTCACTTTGTCCTCCAAATGTGCACGCACTTTCTGAAAATCGCCACGGCCGACTTCTTTGCATCGGCCCTTTTTACTACTCCTCCAATGTATTTCTTATCGTAATAATATATTTGTCTCTTCTTCTGTCTATCTTTTCATCTTAATATTGCTTACTTTAATATTATGTTTAAAAGGAGTAATTATGATTGTGAACGTAGAATTAATGAGAATTAATGCTCAATTGTATTTATTCACCGTTACGTTCGCACCATTCTCCTCAATTTCTTCTTCTTCTTCTTCTTTCTATTCTATTCGTGAGTTAAATTGCACTTTCAATATCATCTATTTACAATCTCTCAATGCAATTCTACTATTTCTCATATACGACAATTCTTAATCATTATTAACTCTGGGATTAACCAATTATCGATATTATTTCACACCATTGCCGAAAACTTAGGAACGAGCAAATATCGAATTGATACAAACAAGAAGAGGAAAAATAAATGAATAAATCTTCTCGATAATTAAACGCATAAACGATGAAATGAAAGAAACGCGCAAATACATTCGATTCGATGTATCTAGAACGAAAAGGGAGGGAAAGGCCGACTTGGGCAACGCGAAAGTGTACTTGCATCGATAGCCTTGCTTGGGTTGCACCAAGTTGTTCGTGTATGCGCGCACACACACACGCATACATATATACACACGCGTGTACGTGTATCGGCACAGGTATAGAGAATGGCGAATGTGGAAGGGGAGAAGTGAGACGGGGGATGAAATGCGGGGTCGCAAGTCGGTATTGTCGTCGGTTACAAATCAAATACCCGATATCATTGTTTGGTACAAGCCAGCCACCCGTCCACCCACCCACTCCCCTTTTATGCCACCCCTTTCTGCAACGTTAACCCAACCCTCCTCCTGTATACCACCCTTCCCCCGACTAATAACTGCTGGCAGAAACGTTGTCTCCCTCGTCTAGGCCTAATTATCGCCTCGCGCCTCCTGACGCCCGCCTATCCAACCCCCTCCTCCTCCTCCTCCTCCTTCCCTCCCTTCTTTCGCGAGAGGGAGGAATTTTTCTTCGCCTCGCTCGATGAACATTAAATGAAAATCGGGAGAAAGAAGATGAGGTAATTTGTATATGAGATAATTTGGATCGTGGAATTTTAAGATTGGATTTTAAAGTGTTTTTCAAAGCTCGTTCGTTTTAATATACAACCGGTTTTCGGCTCGACCGACTTTCGATTTGGAAGTGAACGGAGTGAAACGAATGGTTCTCGAATCTTTGTGATGTATCGAAATATATGAGAGGAGGGGTAGTTTTTTCCTAATCGAAGAGGGGTATATATTTATAACGAAAGGAAGGAGGAATAAAGTAAGTGGTGAAAGTAAAAGGCGAGAGAAACGAGAGGAAAAGGAGGTAGGTGAGACTCCTAGCTAGGCAATTAATGATTCAGTGGCAGAATTTCGCGATGTTGAAATATTAAGAGCATAACTCTCTCTCTCTCTTTCTTCTTCCTTAACGCTTTTCTTCTTCTTCTCCTTCTTATTCCTTTCTCTCTCTCTCTCTCTCTCTTTATATTCTTTTCCACCCCGTGCGTCGTTGCGTACCTTTCTCGCTACTCGCCCGCCTCTTTCTTCCTCGTTTGTCTACGGCTGTGCATGTGTACGCACGCTGGATCCTTTCACGTTGCACGCGCTTACCACACGCGCACACGCATCAATGCCAGCTCGCACGCTTAGCCACACGGCAGCAGCCAGCAGCAGCATCATCAATATTTCTCTTTGCTCACTGTTCTTGTACAATACGTACAGCGAGCCTGTCCCTGTAATTCCGCGAGGAACGGCCCCAGCCAAGTAACGATTACTCGGCAAATGGCTAATTTCCAGCCACCCTGTACATATCGCTTGATTCGCCTCTTCTTTTTTTTCTCTCTCTCTCTCTTCCTCTTTTTCTCTCTTTTGTTACTTCTACACCGAGATCGAGAGAAGACGATTTCGATCTTCGATCTTGGATATATTGGACGAGAAAAATTTAGAAAACCTTCGACAGACGAGGAGGAATGAAAAATCCTTGAAACTTTATTTACCTTTTTTTATTTATTTGAAAGGTAGGTCGGCCATTTCTTTTTCCATTCGTAGTATTTTTTTCGTAACTGGATTGGGGAGAGAAAGTAATGTCGGCCGCAATTTCGATGGCCGAATCTCGAGGCCTGCCTCCTCTCTGCCATTTTGACGAGAGCGACTGCGTTTCCCTTGGATCGGGACGAGTCGAAAATTTTTCCATTCTCCGCGGGTCGGAGGGAGGGAGGGGGCGTTAGTATACTGTTTGCAGTTAAACAATATTACGTAGTAAAATTTATGACCGCTCCTTCCCTCCCCAGCCTCGCCCTTACAATGCGCCCTGTGCTGAAAGTATCAACGATATGAGAAATACGAGCGTTATAGCCGGTGCCACCCCCGCGCCTACGATGATCCACGGCTTAACGGAATACTGCCTCTGCTACCTGCCTCGTTTCTCATTTCTCTCTCTCTCTCTCTCTCTCCCTCCCTTTCTTTTTTTTTTTTTTTTCGAAAATCTCCTCCTCGTCCGTTCCGTGTTTCCTCGCCGAAGAAAAAAATGGGATCAGCTTTCGAGTTCGGTGATAACTCATTTCCCTCCCCCTCCCCCTCCCCCTCATTTTCGTTCTCCACGAGAATGCTTTAACGAGCATTCGATGCGTGAAATTTTTTCACGGAAGATGGAAATGTATTCACGAAGGTGTTTTAAGTCCCGCGATGATTTCTTTTCGAAAAGAAACCGGGGAGAGATGAGGAAATCCTTATCAATTTCCTTCGGAAGAGATTTCAGAATACTTTTCTTTCGAGTTCGTCAATTTTGTTCGAGCGAGGCGAGGGAGAAAGAAGGAAGATCCTCGACGAAATCGAGACGATGGAGAGGTGGACGGTTGAACTCGTCGCAGTTTACGCTTTTTTATCGTGACGCAATCTCACGCCCGTTTACGCGGCGTCACCCGTAAAAATCGTGCAATATTCCGTTCCTCGGGAGTCCCGCGAGTGTCGTTGCTGTGCTCGAAACTGCGAGTTGAAACGTTCGTCACGCTCGATTCGCGCTTTTACGCTTTTAATATAATACGCGTTACGAGAGTACAAAAACCGATACCGGATGAACAATTTGCCGTGATTCTCTTCTTTACACGCATACTTTGGAATCGTCCAAGGTCAAGGTTTTTTCTTCCTTCCTTCAAGTTTAGTTATTGTTTAAAAGCGTTTGTTTAGCATATTATTCCTTTGTAATTAATACGTATGGGAGGGTAGGATTGGAAGTGTTGGGTTTTAAAAGGCGTATTGAAATTGTATCTGATATTTTTAAAATTGGAAACTGATGTACGAATCAAACATTTTCTTCTTTTTTATTTTTCCTTTTAATTCGATCAGATAATAATTTAACCTTTTTGCTAAGCGTGATTTTAAAGGAGCATTCATATTTATGAGTAATTATTATATGGTACGGTAATTGTTTCATCATTGTCGACTCGACTCCCGTTAAAGCGATTGATGTTCGCTGAAACGTGAAAACAAACGTTATTTTATTCATCTGTAACAAGAATCGTGTCCGATGGGTTATTTGTGATTAAGAGATTTGGAAGATCACGAGAGAAGTCGAGAGATCGAAAAAAGAATAATTCGAAATCTAATCCTGTGTGATTATTAACAAATTTTGAATATAAAATAACTTTTTTCGATTCGAATTTCGCGCGAGTTTATCGTAATCTTTGGCTTCGAATATTATCGATATTAATTCGTAATCTAAATCGAAAAGCACAGGGGCAAATAATATTGCAACGATAAAGATTGACAATATTACCAAATGAAAAAATAAGTACTATAACAATACTGCGATACGATACTTAACGAATACGACGCGAAGAACGTAAGCTATGGAAAAGAAATCTATATTTAGCTTTCCTTTTTCCAGTGCAAAACGTAACTTATTCATTGTCTCTCTCTCTCTCTCTCTCTTCCTATCAAATTATATTATATACTATACGTCAACTCGAATCAATTATTTATCATTAAACACCTGGTATACGTCCAAGATACTAGTGTTTCGAGTCGAGTTGTTGACTTTCGACCCCCACCTTCCCCTCGTCCCGCGCCTCGAAGACGGGAGAGGAGAGAAAAAAATTAATCGAGCGAGTGGAAGGGAGAGGCAAGATAGTCCCAAAATTCGCGTTAATAGCCATTTAGGAGTGTCTGCCGGAGTCGAAGGGACAGACGCGCACCGTCTCTTTGTACCCTTAATTTCATTAGGTCGGCCATCTCTCCTTTCTACCGGCGAACCGTAACTCCGTTATCGGGAAGCACGACTCCCTAAATACGACCCGTTAATATTTTTCCCCATCTCGAGGAAACGTTCCTCGACGCGTCGTCGTTGTCGTTAAATAATCGTTTCCACCCTCGTTGCAATCAAATTAGCCCGTTCCACGAACCATTCCCTCTCTCCTAACTCTCTTTCTTTCATATCCTATACATGTACATATATTTTCTTCTTCTTTCGAAGAAGAAAAAAAAAAAAAACTACGAAACTTCTTCTCGCTCCCCTCTAAGGTACTAAAGAAGGTACTAAAATCGTGTTCTCACGATCGAATTTTCGCGAGAGAAAAAAATTGTAAGGAGTAACGTTCAAATTCCGAGGAGAAAGAATATATCGCGCGGATCCACTCGTTTAAGTCTCAGGGGGTGGCGGCGCACGAAACGCGCGGTTGGTCCACGACGCTTGGTTTCCTCGGGGGTCTCCGTTTCCCTCCGTTTTGGCGGGACAAAGGGAAGGGGGGAGGAGGAGGAAGAGGAGGCTCGCTCGAAGAAGAAATCGGTTGAAATTCAAGAAGGAACGAAGGGAGAGAGAGCGAGAGAGAGAGAGAGGAGAGCAAAAGGAGGAAAACCTCGGTACCGCACGACGATACTCGAAACGAGCGTCGACATCGCGATCGACATGGAGGGCAGCGAGCCGCCACCAAGGGAGAGGAGATCGCGAAAGGGGGGTGGTGTAGCAGGAAGAAGCAGAAAGAGAGAAGAGAGGAGAGAAGGACATGGGAGGACCGCGAGAGAACGCGGCGCGAACCGGAACGGGAACGCGAGCAACGTTCGAGCGGCGGCCACCACCACCACCACCAGGGCATCACCACCACCACCACCACCGCCGCCACCATCGCCACCACCACCACCACCACCACCACCACCACCACCGCCACCGCCACGAGCACCACCACTACCATCGCCACGATCACCACCTCCGGTGGCATCGGTGTACGCCGTGACCTCCTCTCGTCGTCATCGGTGGATCGTAGTTTCGGGAGGCCGATCGGCGGCGGGCTTCTCCTCTCCGATCTGCCGCCGCGGAGAATTTCTCTTCTTGCAGGCGCGAGGCGAGAGAAGGCCGATCGCGCGAGGGAGAAAGAAGGAGAGGCGGTATTAGGCGGTCTCGGGGGGCGGCGCCTGTCGGCGCGTCCGATCGGAAGGTGAGGCTCGCGATTGGCCGATGCGGCGGCGGGGCGAGGGGAGGGGGCGAGGGCGCGCGAGCGTTCCTCCACCCGCGCCCGTGGCTCGCTTCGCGGCATTCTCGCTCCTCGTCGCTCGACCGTACACCTGTCTCGCTCCCCCACCGTCGCCCGCCCCTCCCTCGCCCCGCGCCCACCGGCTCCACTCCGCGGTTCTTTGTCCCGCCTGCGCCCGTCCCTGTCGCACCGCCTCGCCCGCGCTCTTTCGCTCGCTCTCTCTCTCTCTCTCTCTCTCTCTTTCTGCCTTTCTGTCTTTCTTGCTCTCTCGGCTCCCCCCTCCCCCGCGCGCGCGCGCGCTCCCTTCCTCCCCCCCCCCCCCCTCGCCCTTCCCTCCCGCCCCGCGGAGTCGGCGCTCGCACCGCAGCAAACACACGGTATCGGCGCTCGGCCGCCTCACGGACCTCTCTACTGCCGTTCGAGCGAGCCGTCGCCGCGGCGAGCCTCTCAGTTGCGACGCGCTCGTCACGGGGTGCAGATCGTGCGCGCTTCGTCGTGTCGCTCTATCGGTCTCCGCAACGCGCGCGGCCATACACAACCGCGCGCACGTTTTTCCCTCCCCGTATCGAGATAGAGATAGAGATAGAGATAGAGAGAGAGAGAGAGAGAAAGAAAGGGAAAGAGATAGATAGATAGATAGAGATATACAAAGGGAGTGAGAGAGAGAGAGAGAGAAAGAGACAGAGAGAGAAGGAGAAAGATTCATCGAGCTCGAATCACTTTGGTGCTCCGTAAACGAGAGAATTTTTTTCAGTGTTTTCTTTTTTTTCTCCCTCCCCCCCTCTTCTACTTCTACTTCTTCTTCTTCTCCTCGGTGTGATTCTCTTCTCCTCGTTGTTGTGTTGTCGATGTAAAAAAATATACGATATATATATATACATAATTCGGTGCTTCGACGACGAACATTTTTGGAAACATTTTTTTCGAGACAACCGTTTCTTTCCCGATTCTTCTAAGAAACAGAGAGAGATAGAGAGAGAGAGAGAGAGAGAAAAAGATCGTGACGTGGGGAAAAGAAACTGTGAAAAATCGTGAAAAAACACACATGTGAATTTCGTTTGAGAATATTCGTCGTGATATATATATATATATAAAATATATATATATATACGGGGAGACAGAAATAAAGAGAAAAAAAGGAAGAGAGGCAAATAGTGGAAGGAAGAGTCCCGGTTTCGGTGGCGCGCGCTGTTGAAACGCACGGTGTTGTCACCCCTTTTTCGAAAGTCGCGCGCGAGCGCGCGCGCGCGCTGGCCCACGCCAGCCGGTTGGCTCGTAATCCGCGGGTTGACGCGACGCGACGCGACGTGGATCATCGGTCGATTCGCTTTCCCGGCGTCGTGTTGACGATGCGCCCCGTTCTCGTGTTACCGTGATTTCGCGCTGGATTTTCGGATTTTCGAACTTTCCAAGAGGAGAAACTCTCCAACTTCTTCTCGAGAAACGAGAACAGAGAGAGAGAGGGAGAGAGAGAGAGAGAGAGAGAGAAAGGGATCGAAGGGCGAGGGATCAGGAAAGGGGAGAGATGAAATCGGTGACGAGATCCTCGGGTGAAAGAATCCCGTGCACGTTCGACGGATAGGCTCGAGCGCTTGCTTTTTTTCTCTTCTCCCCCCTCCCCAGCGAACGAAGAGAAAAGGAAATAGAAAAAGGAAAAAAAGAAAGAGGAAGGAGACGCGCGTGCTATTTCTCTCGCGCGTGGCTGTGTGTACGTGGTGTGTTCCAGATGCGGCCTCGCTGTTGAGAATTCGTCGGCGACAGGTCGGTAGAGAGGGAGTGGACGAAGAAGTTTCGACGACCGAAAAACGGAGGGAAGGGTGAAAGCGAAAGAGGAGGCCGCGGAACGCGTAAGGAAGCGCGCCAAAAGGCCGAAGGAGGCGGGGGAGGCGGAGGGGGAGGAAGAAGAGGAAGAGGAAGAGGAAGAGGAAGAGGAAGAGGAAGAGGAAGAGGAGGAGAAAGAGCGAGTCGAAAGAAGAAGAAGCGGCGAGGAAGAAGAAGAAGAGGAAGGGAGGNGAAGAGGAGGAAGAGGAGGAGAAAGAGCGAGTCGAAAGAAGAAGAAGCGGCGAGGAAGAAGAAGAAGAGGAAGGGAGGAGAGGTGGAGAGGAACGAGTACGAGAGCGAGAACGAAGAAGAAGAGGAAGAGGAGGAGGAGGAGGCGGAGGAGGAGGAGGAGGAGGTCGGGGCGGAGGTGGAGGAGGAGGGAAACGGGGTGGAGGAGGTGGGAGGAGGAGGAGGAGGAGGAGAGAGGAACGGAAACGGAAGAGGAAGAAGGAAGGATCGAGGCCGGAGGACGAGGTTTCTCGACGCGGCAAACATGACGCAGCAAAGCGGGGCTGGGTCGCCCCAGCAATTCTGCCTACGTTGGAACAATTACCAGACGAATCTGACCAACGTGTTCGACCAACTTCTCCAGAGCGAGAGTTTCGTTGACGTGACCCTTGCCTGCGACGGGCACAGCGTGAAAGCGCACAAGATGGTACTGTCCGCGTGCAGCCCTTACTTCCAAGCCCTTTTCTTCGACAATCCATGCCAACACCCGATCGTCATCATGAAGGACATCAAGTGGCCCGAGCTCAAGGCCGCCGTCGAGTTCATGTACAAGGGTGAGATAAACGTGTCCCAGGAGCAGATCGGCCCCCTCCTCAAAGTTGCCGAGAGCCTGAAGATACGCGGCCTGGCAGACGTGAACAACGAGCACGAGTTGACGTCGAGATCGAACCTCGAGGAGGCGGCGAACGCCGCCCTTCACAGGAAGAAGAGGCGCCGAATATCGGGCGAGAGATCGCCCCCCGCGTGCAGCCCCGACCGGATCCCCGGTTCGGGGAGCATCCCCGACGACCAGGAGCCGAACCAGGTGGGCGGCGGGGTGATCGTGCCCGACATCCACGGCATGCTGCCCAGCAGCTCGACCCCGCGATCCCTCGGATCCCCGGGCACGCCCAACGTCTCCGTCACGCCGCAGATCAACCTCCAAGAACTTCCGGTATCGCTGCCCCTGCCGCCACCGCCACCGCCGCCCCCTCAGCCCGGCCAGCCGAGCTCGCACTCGATACCCGCTCACCACGTGCCTCCCCACGTGACTTCCGTTCCCCACGCGCCCGTCAACCACCTGACCGCCCATGGCCAGCAACTTGCCGGCCTCCAGCAGCAGCAGCAGCAGCAGCAGCAACAGCAACAGCAGCACCTCCCGCAGCCGGGACCTATCCAACCTAATCCCGGGGACGATCTCGAGATCAAGCCTGGCATCGCCGAGATGATTCGCGAGGAGGAAAGGGTGAGTCTCTTTTCTTTTCTTTCCTTTCCTCTCCTTTTCTTTTCTTTTCTTTTCTTCGAAACAATTGCTCGCGTTTGCATTTATTTATTTATTTATTTATTTATATACGATGCGACAGCAGCGAGGTGGAAGGAGGGAAGATTTTGGAGGAGAGAGGGAACGTTTGGCGCACCGCATGGGGCGCGAAATCGCGGCCCGCGCTCGACCGCCTCGCCGGTGAAACGACGAACGGCGGGCGGGGCGGGGGGCGTTGAGAGGGGAGGGGAAGCACGTTTGTCGACGCAACAATCGAACGTAGGGTAAACATACGCGACAAAAACCGCGCGTAAACAACAACGAGAAAGCCCCGTTTATATTCGTTTCGAAATATATCTATATCTATATATATATATATTCCGCTATATCCACGCGACGAACTTAAATCGTAAGGAAACGTGGCTACGTTCGGATCGTTGACACCAAAGGGGGAGAGGAGAGAAGGAATTGGCGGGAAGAATCGATGACGGGACGCGTCGAGGCGTTTTTCGAAACTTTTGGTTAATTACGTTTCGGGGGACGGTTGTTAACGAGATCTAACGTGGTGAAAGTTTTGGTGACGTCGCGGATTCGGAAGGCGACCTTGGAAAAACGGAGAAGGATGGGCAAAGTCGATGGCGTGGGAAAAGGCGGCGCGCAAATTTATAATTGGCGAGGGGGAGGGGGGGGGGTAGGAGGCGGCTAGACGACGTGGCTAGGCCACGAGGCGAGAGATCGTAGGTTAGGGACCGGCCAATTACCGTGCATCGGCCACGGTCCGGAATGTTTTCGAGCGTCGAAACGTCGTCTCGTGACGGGGAAGACCGAGCCTTTTGCCGGGTGAGGTCCAATTACCCGGCGATCGGCTTCGACGGTGTGCACTAATTGAGAGTATCAATGAACGTCAATGAGCATAGTCAATATTTGGACGGGGAGCATTCGACCGTTTTGTAACGTTCTTTTTGTTAAAACGAATGACAAATATTGACTACGCGCTCGTTCGCGCATACGTGACACACACCGGGTATCGACTGTTCTCGTTAATTACATCGGGACGACGGTGTCTCCTGCATTATTTATCGTTCGCCACCGACGCAAGTTATTAAACGAACAGCTAGTGGCCGCCGCGTCCTCTCGTTTCGCCTCTCGTTCTCGTTGCCACCACGACGATTCGTCCATCGTTGTTTCCGCCCTTCTCGAGCCTTCGTCTTGAGCGCGAACCCGATAACGTTCGCGCCGCTGTATAAATTGTTGATATTCTCTCTCTCTCTCTCTCTCTCTACACAAGAAGCAAAATGTTTTTTTTTTTTTAATCGCTTTTCATCGATCGAGCTTCTTCTCGCTTGAGCTAGATTTCAGGGGCGAGTCTGCTCTCCTCTCCGCTGTTTTTGTAACAGGGATTTTTTTTATATAAAGGAACAGATGTAGGTATATAGAAGGATGGAAATGTTTCGATTTTTCCCTTTTTCTTTCTTTTTTCTCGTTTTTTCAAAATAAGTTTAATAAGACACGCTAGGGATTTCGACGAATGCCGAATTATCAAATGTGCCGGAATTATTGGATTATCGTGTTAATATTCATATACATGATAATAATATTGTCACGATAATGCAATTGTTGCAATGCAAAAATAAAAATATGCAAATATACGACTGTCGAGCTCGAACGAAATATTTCGTACGCTTTGCGAAAATCTTTTCCGTTTGTTAATTAAATTCGATCCATGCCGATCGATTTCGAGTGGAAGAAGGTATCGAGGGATATCGATAAAATTCCATCGATCGATGAAAAAAAAGAAGAAGAGAAAAAGAAAATTGGTAAACATCGCGAGGGATCGACCGTTTGCTGAGCAAAGCGGAAAATTGAATCGAGCGGTCGGTTGTCGGAATATTATTTTTCTATCGTAAAGTATATATATATATATATATATATTCATATACACATATATATATATATATATCGTCATGGTGACGCAATCGGGTATGTATAATGGGTATAACATTCCGCGGAATTCCATTATGTTAACGCAACCACGTTCCAATTCTCCGGGCATGCCTGCTCGTATCGTAATACGCTAGTATATCGCAACTATTCCGGCGAAACCTCTCCGATTAAAATGCCTAATTGATGCGGGTACACCTAATAGAAGGGCCAACTCTCTCCGTTCTCTATTCGTTTCGAATATATTCCGAGGGGAGGTGGAGGGGCCCGATCCGAAAATTACCCGCGTAATAATAAAAGTGACGCCTCTTTATATATATATATATCCTCCCCTCATCCTATACAGTATATCGTGAAAAACACTCCTCCCCTCTACTTCTGAGTGCGAGAAGCGCCGCCACTCAAGGATGGATTATTAAAGATTTAGCCGCCGCAAAGGATCGTTTCCCACCGTTCCAGCTGGATTTCCTTCGGATTAAAGAGCCTTAATGAAACGAAATTTAAATATAAATTGTCTTTTAACTCGTGCTTCGATCCACGATGGCCAGAAAATTCGTAGCCGGCCGGTATAAACGAAGGAATGAGCGAGCGAGGACGACGGGCAGATCCTTGCGCGATTGTTATTCCTTATATAATCGTGCATCATCGTTGTGCATGTGTATGTGTATATATATATATATATGCACGTTACAAATATAGAAAGGAAGAGAGAAAAAGGCGGGTTGGGAAAAATTTAATCTTCCCTCGCGTTACCCTTTTTGGCAATAACACGCCGTTACACTCCCCCTTTCTTCTCTTCCTTTACACCGTGGAGACAGATATATACGATTCGACCGATTCCTGTCGCGACGCTCTGGACGCACAGATGGATCTGAACTGGGGAGAGAAGGGGGAAGAGGAGGTTAGGCGTTAGGGGGTGGAAAAAGTAAACGCGGAACGGTAAATCGTGAATCGTGCACTGGCAACACCAGAGGGGGGGGCGCCATTCATCGTGATACGCAACGGATGCGACTACATATTTCCTTCGTTCCGTTCCGTTTAAATTAGTGTTTTTTTCCCCGGGTCTTGATTGTGTTTCCTCCGCCCCTCCCTCGCCTCGCCCCAACTTTTCACGCACGCGTATCGATTCTCCGCGTTGATGAACGCGTAACGGGCCAGCTAAGCGATATATCAGGAGCGTGATTTTGGATGGAGGAGGAGGAGGAGGAGGAGGAGGAGCGAGATACGAGGGCAGCGGCAAAATTGAAAAGTTTGATGTATTAAAATGCGTGCGACACACACACACACACACACCGCTCTTCTTCTTTTTCTCTTCCCGAGCGTATATGTATATATATATGCGCGCGTACGTAGACTACGCGCGTCTACTCGATTACACCGGCCGTCAAAAAGTGATCGAGAGTTTCGCGCCTATCGCAGGCTTCGATCTTAAGTCCGCCCTCGCTGCGCCCGAGACACGCGCGATACGCGGCCGCTTCGTTATCGTCCGTTTGTCGTTGTCGTTGCGCGGCAGGGGAACGGGGGATCGGGATTAATTTAAGCCTCCTCCCGAGATTTGTTCGGCCGTGTGATTCGATTCGGCCGTTTCCACTCCGGGTGGATCGAGCCGCGGCAACGTTTCTCCCTCCAGCCCACTTTTGCTTGGGTTACGGTTATTATACTAATATTTGCCGTTTCAAACGGCCTCTTTCCTCCCGAGAAGAAAATATAAATCATGATTCGTGTATATGTATATATATATGTATGTAAAAAAAGGATTTCTGCGCGTATCCAGTTTCTGGGAAGAGGTTTGCTTTACGTATCTTTTCGTCAGTAATAATCGTAGGTAAATCCTCGATATTTTTTCCTTCTTTCTTTCCTTTTTTTTTTTTATTGAAAAGATATAGAAAATATAGAAAATAATCCTATCAATTTTTCGGTAAGAAATATCTGTGATAATAATATGGAAAAAATTCGATATTTCTAACTCGATCCTCTCAAACTTCGCGTTCTATTAGAATGCAAGAAGATCAATATTTATAAAGTTGAGATATTAGCGCTTAAAGATACGTTAAAAAATTCAAATAACGTTTCTTTCTTTCTTTTCCTCTTTTTTCGCAAAAGTCGCACAAATATTTGCAATATTTCGCTCCCCACACCGCGTTATTCTCTTTATTCGTCGACCACGCACGCGATCTCACGATACTCCAAGGAACAGCTTCGATGGCTTCCGGCGATGGCCGGCTAGAGTGAAGTTTCGAGGCGGCAAGGACGAAGCCGGAAGAAATTGGTGGGTCCACGGCCACGGTTATAATTTCGGTGTTGCGCGAAAGAAAAGAGGGAGGAATTTTTGGGGGAGAATCGAAATCGAAACGCCGCGTTCACGTTGCTACCATATCCTCCTCCTCTCCCTCCGTATTTATAATAAGGGGGGGGGGGCTTGGCTAGCTATAATGATACCTGGCGTCTTAAATATTTCAAAAATTGCCTTCCCAGGAAACTGTCGAGCACGACGGCTAATAATACTCCGAATGTAACCCCCTTCTCCTCTCTCCTCCTCCCTCCTATTTTTCTCCCACTCCATTATCCATATATATTACACGTACAATTATTATTCAAACAACTCACCGAATTTCGTGTGTCGAATCTAGAAAAATCCGAGTAGCTTCTATTACTCCTCCTAAAAAAAAAAAAAAAAAAATAATAAAAGAAAGGGAACGGCAAGGGAACGATAACGCCGGTAGGAGGGGGGGAGGGTACCGGTTTCCATTTTCCAAAATGCCGGATGGATCTGGTGGCGCGCGGCGGCGATGCACGGCGGCCGACAGCTACCCGACGAAGCCGCGGTAAATCAGAAATTATCTTGCGTCGCGTCCGAGTTGCGCGCTGCCTTTTCCCCGAATCGAAACGCGCATAAATACACGGGAGGGACACACACACACAGAGAGAGATACTGCGTGCAGTAAGAGCGAGAGCGTCCCGCGCATCGCGGCACCCTACACATGACACGCATCTACGCGTTCAACATTAGCTCGAATCTGCAGAGATATATGTATATATATATATATGTATATATGTATATATATATATATTAATACGCGGAGAGTGTGTACGTCGCGGTACGCGTGACTTGATGGACGGATGACCGGACCATTCCGCAGATTGCTTCGCTCCCGATTCCGACCGGAAGGAGATTTATAACCTCCTCTCGTCGTTATCTCCGACACACGCTCTCTCCCTCTCCGCTCGATCCGCCCCCTCGATCATCGATCGATCGACCGATCGATCGATCGATCGACCGATCGATCTCGTCTTCCTCTCCCTCCTTCCCGCTTTTTCTTTTTTTTTTTTTATTTTTCACTTTTTACCTTTCTCGTAGAGAGAGAGAGAGAGAGAGGGGGAGAGTGAGTGTCGATTCGACCCTCCCTGCCCCTCCTTGCCTCGGCTTTTAACGGCTCGCCACCGTCGTCACTGGTCACCGACCGACCACCCCCCAATGATTGAAATAGTTCGAGACGACAGGCGAGAAGGGCGGTGGAGGGGGAGGGTGGAAAGGCTAGTAGTCGCGACAGGTCGCGGTGCCACGGGCGTGAGGAGGAGTGGAGGGGGAGTGGGTCTTTTCGATTTGAATCGAATCGTGGAAATCCGGCCTTTCCCCCGCCCCCTCCCGCCCCCTCCCCCCCGTGTTTCGGCCGGTGTACACATCCCTGA
This sequence comes from Apis laboriosa, assembly GCF_014066325.1. Lineage (NCBI taxonomy): Eukaryota > Metazoa > Arthropoda > Insecta > Hymenoptera > Apidae > Apis > Apis laboriosa. Next base: position 250,254 of record NW_025222632.1, read on the forward strand.
AACGCGACACGGGGCGTCGCGATAAATTAGATTTAATGACTGTCGCAAAAAAGCGCGATATGAAAGTCGAACGCGCGGGACGAACCGATAGAATTAAATTCTAGGATATTCGATTACATCCCCCTCTCCCTCCGCCACCCCTCGCCACTCCACTCTCCTCTCCTCTTCTCTTCTCGTTTCGTCTCGTCTCGTCCCTCGCGTGTCCTATTTCCTCTCCTCTCTCTCTCTCTCTCTCTCTCTCTGTCTCGATAAAACGATCGTTGCTGTTTCGTTGCTGCACATCCGAGTTTTTCACCATTGCCGACGTCGAACGAAGTCCTCCTCCTCCTCCTAAAAAAAAAAGAAATGGAAGAGAGAGAGAGAGAGAGAGAGAGAGGAAGAAAGGAACCCTCGATCGCGTATAATAGGCACGCGCGCGACCTATAGAAAATAAGACACGCGACGATGACGCCCGTTTAATTCTGAAGCGAGAGAAGGGAGCCGTTTCGTCGGGTTTTTTCTTTTTTCTTTTTTTGTTTTTGGTTTTTGTTTCTCTCCACCTCCCTCTTCTCCCTCCGCCGGCGCATCGGTACCGCTTGTTTTACGTTTCAATGCGTGGAACCCGCCGTGAATCGTGGTGCCGTGCCGCGTTTAAATCCGCTTTCTCGAATCCGCGCCGATTGCTCGCTTTTCCTTTCCTCCTTTTCTTCTTCTTCTTCTTCTTCTTCTTCTCTTTCTCTCGGCCGAAAAGGATCGAAGGAGGAAGCGTGCATCGTTGGAATTCGGCGGGTAAATAAAATGAAATGCATTGCCGAGCCTTGAATTCGAAAAAATTCCATTCGATTGTTTCGCAGTTTTTCCGCCCGAATCTCCGCGAATTGGAAATAAGTTTAGAGGCGAGCCTGTGAAAAAAAAAGATTTCGTTGATACACCGGGAAACTTGTTAATTCCAATGCAAATTGCTCATTGTCCGTATTCTCGTAATCGCATAACACGTGACACGTAATATATTTCTTTTTTTCTCGTATCTAATTGCTATTCGACCAGGATCTGTGAATAAAAATTAATCCCCTCCTCTTTCCATTGTAACAATCACGAAGATGCGAAACTCTTAACTAACTCTTAACTGTTGTTGTTCGCGGAGATCGACTCGAGCATGAATGAATGGAGTCAATGGCTCGCATCACGGGAAGTGATGCAATAATGTTCCAATTCTTGCCCGAGTCGCGTCGAAACATTGTTCTTTGCTAACTGTATCGAAACGCAAGAATATATTTATAACAACGCGCGAAAAGTCGCCACCACCTCCTTTTAAATTTCGATTCGTCCACGAATAGAAGGCTTCTGAAAAAAGAGAGGGGAGGGGACGAGATTCGGTGTCGCCTCAACCGACGAGAAAAAAGAAAGAAAGGTTTCGAGAAACGTGCGCGCCAACCTCTTACGCGCTTTATATATTCGTACGTATTACATATACGATACCGAGGTCTGGCTGAGTCACGCGTTCAAATTTGTTTGTCGGAACGGAGCGAGGCGGCTGTTAATGCCGAGCGTTACACTATTAGGAGGTAGAATATAATCTCATTTACGTCGATGACTCATACTTGCCCGTGATACTTGCACGGCTAGAATATGATTCATTCGATCCGATTTAAATTCGATCGTCGATTTCCGCCGCCGATTCCTTCCCCATTGAAAATACGCACGATACGCCGGTCATTAAAAGTGACCCATCTATAAAGATATATTCTTTTATAGAAATAAATTTTCTAAAAAGAAAATTTATGTCCTCGAACTAGTAAAGTTGTAATAAGAAAGAGAGAGAGAGAGATTAATCCCGTTGAAAGAAAATATTAATAATAATAATAATAACGACGAGATTACAGCGCGGCGGGGAATCGATTTCGTAAGTCGATTTCGTTCGGATTGGAATAAAATGGTGGGGATGTCGAGGAAACGGGCGGCGAGTTTGTTTCGCGGAAGCTAGATTAGCGCGGGTTGGAAGAAAATAGCGGGTCGAGATAAAGGCGAAACCCATTGTCTCGCGCCTCGTTTCGTATTCCAATCCGGCCGTTAAAAATTCTATGTTCCATTGTACCGTCGAGATTGCCGTCTCGAAGTAGAAAAACCATCGCGCGCGTCGATCCTCTCCCCCCCTCCTTTCTCGCACCTGCGTCGCTTTTAGGCGGTCCAAGCACCGTGCAACGCTCTCTCTCTCTCTCTCTCTATCATTTGTCTCGTTATGGAATTCGACTCGAGCAACCCCTTCGAATCGATTTTTTCGCGAATCAAATACGCAGATTCGAAAAGTACCTCGATGGCCCGAGGCAAGGTCGAGCCTCGAGAGATCTCTATTTTCCATGGCTGGGCCGCTGGAATATTATAGCCGGAAGGATAAAAGGAGAGAAAAGAAAAAAAGAAAAGGAGAAAATAAGAGGGACGATGGAAGGTATTGCATTAACTAAGATTGCTGACGATAAAATGAAAATAATGCGGAATGACGTGCGCGCCTCGAAGGAAGGATGAGTATATATATATATAGGGTAAGCAAAGGTAGGAACCGCGTGTAGGGGTGGCCCGAAGAGAGAGAGGGTGAAAAACGGATAAGATAAAGTAGGAGGCAAAGTAGGTTCGTGAGTGAGGCGGTGGATGGAGAGGGAGAGCGGATTGTTGGGGTGAGAAAGGAGAGGCGCCGCAGGAGGAGGGTGGGTTGGGTGGCAAGCGGAAGGAAGGAGGCGCGAAGAGGAAGGAGGCAGGGAAACCGACTGGCACGCTGTTAACGTGGTAGGGGGTGGATGAGACATCGGGAGCGAGGATGACGGAGAACTCGAGGAAGAGGCTGCGTGGGAGCGAGGGAGAAAAAGTACGACGAAAGAAAAGTAGACGTAATTGCGTGAAAAAAACTTCTCCTCGCTCGAATTCGTAAGTGGAAACGGTAAACGATTTTCGAAATTCCTTCTCTCTAAGTTTAACGACCACTGTCACGTTCGAAGTTGAAAAGGGATGAAAAGGGTTCTCGAAACGATCCACCTCTCTCTCTCTCTCTGACTCTCTTACGAGAGAAAAAGGAAAGAGACGAGGTGAGAGTTTATTACCGATATAACGTCTCTACGATGACGCCACTGGGAGTAGCGAGATAGAAAGAGAGCGAGGGGAGAAGAAGAAGGAGACCACCCGGTGCGGGAGGAGGAGGGGGGTTAATGTATTCGGTCGTAGAGCGTTGTTGTGGCGTTGACGCGCCTTTACCACGTACAGCGCGTAAAACGTGCAAGTACACGTGTAAAATCCACGTACGAGGCGAGTTACACGGTCGCGTGGCACGCGAGCTCACCTCGAGCAGGGCGAGGCGAAATACTCGGAGCCGAGAAGTTGTTTCGCATCTTCCCTCTCTCTCTCTCTCTCTCAAGCAACGCGTGGAGGAAATTCTAATATATAGGATCAACGAGATTTCGCGAAATACTTGGTCCTGCTATCGTAGGATTGGAGGATTTGCGCGGCGCGGATTGGCGAACGCGAGAAGGAGGAGGGGGGGGAGGGAGAGGTCGAAAGGGTAATTTAGAAGTTTAATATCGGGTGGCATGATTTCTGGCCGGTGTGATCGATAAACGGGCGCGCATCTTTTGTCCTGTTGGAGGAGGCCTCGCGAGCAACGGCCGGTCGTACCCCTCCTCCTCCTCCTCCTCCTCCTCCACCTCCCTCCCGGCGGGTGGTTGGCAAATGGTCCGCGCGTGGGAACCGAACGGAATGGTTTCGAGCTGCGAAACGCGAACGCCCACGCGAATTCGGTCCACGAACGGCGCACCGGCGGCTCCGCGGCGGGTGGCCAATCGGTGAAAAAAACCGGGACTAAAAACAGAGGGCCTCGTACACAGGGGTGGTTCCATAATCCTGCGCCCTGCGACGCGGGGGTGGGGTAAATGCGCGGGTGCGACAGCGCGAATTCCTGCCGCCCCCCACTCCCGATGCACCTGCACGTGCATCGCATCGACTGCACACACGACTCATTCATCGTCTCCTCCTCCTCCTGCTCCACCTTCTCCTCCGCCACCCCACCCCATCCCATCGGAGCCCCCGCAGAGCCCTCACTCCCCTCCCTCCCGACCCCATCTCTGCCCCCCCTTCCTCCTCCTCCTCCTCCACCTCCTTCTCCTCCTCCTCCTCCTCCTCCTTCTCCTTTTCCTCCGCCGATCGCCACTCACCGCTTCGACTTCTAATTCTACCTCTTCCTCCTCCTCCTCTTCTTCTTTTTTCGTCCCCTTTTGTTTTTTCTTTCAATTTCCGCTCTCTCTTCCGAATTTTCGTACGAATGTAACGAAAGTTCGGAAAAAAAGTTAAAGTTTCGTAGGATCTGGCATCTTCACTTTTGTTACGATAAACGCTGATCGATAATCAAATTTCAATTTCGAATACGATGAATATTGGAATCCATGCTCCACGATTATCTTATCCATCGTCGTCGATACGTATCCTCGAGAAAAGCTCGAGGGAAAAAAAAAAAGAAGAGAAAGGAAAAAAAGAAACACCAATCCCAATCTTAATCCCAAATCTACGCTACGAGGAAAAAAAAAAAAAAAAAAAGAAAGATTTCGATTCCGTTAATTCGTAACAATAGCGGCCACGGATCGTTGGACGCGGCACGAGTTGGAGGGAAATCCGAAATTCCTGGCACGAACGGCCGATCCTCGCTGCATTAACGTTTCATCGCGCTCTGTACATACGGCAGGGTGGCACATCGATCGTTACAAAGTTCGGACTCCGGTGCTCTCGCCAGCTTTCGGGGAGAGAGTAAGTAAGATAAAGAACTCGGGCGAAGGAAGAAGAGAGGTGAAAGTGGAAAAGAGATATATATATATATATACACGCCTCGCGTGTTGAGAAAGAGAGAGAGAGGGAAGGAGGGAGGGAGGGTGTTGGCCAGACGGAGACGGTTCGACGAACGGCCGAGTCGAGACGCGCGAGGCGAGAAGGAAGGAGAGAATGGGAGCGGTGAGTGGCACGGAGCCGGCTGCCTCGGTACAGAGAGAAACTTGGGGGGGAGGGTGGGAGAGAGAGGGGCGGGGAGGACCTCGACGGCGACGGAGACGAAGACGGAGACGAAGACGGAGAGAGAAAGGGCCGCGAAGAAGCGCGTGAGGGAGAGGAGCGCGGCAACGGGCGAAAGGAGAAGGCAATGAAAGACACGGGACGGGAGAAAGAAAGACGCGCAGAGTGGGACGAGAGGAGAGTAAGTTGACTTTGCATTATTTAAACGGCGTCCTAGCACCGTAACACGTGTTCTTTTGAAGTCTCGCCCCCTTCAAATATTCAGACTGACGTCACCGCCGTCATATTCTTCGCTCGTGGAAACCCAGGAAAGCATATACGGCTTGTACGGAATACGCGCCTTCCTTCTGTCGTTTTTTTTCCTTTTTCCTTTTCTTTTTTTTTTTTTTTTTTTTTCGCCTTCCCTGAACCGAACCTCCCTCCCCTCGAACCCTTTCCGTCGACCCGTGCCCGATCGGCCGATGTCTTCGAGTTTTTTTTCCTTTTTTCGTTTTCTTTTCTTTTCTTTTTTTTTTTTTTTTTTTTTACGCAAGACACAATCTCACACTTTCGCCGGATCGATCGATTTCCCTTTCAAGGATCCTCGAACGGATCGATCGATCGCACAATCGGCGCGTCTCGAATTCCTATATTGTGCTCGGTCGAAGGTTGGCTACCGTTTCTCGGACCTGCATTCCGGAAAAATTAATGCGAGTTGGAAATAAATATTATTATCGTGGCCAGGCACCGCCACGACTATAAAAACGATATTGTTTCGCTGACCGAATTATCGCCAACCAGGCGAAAGCGTTTTACGCCCGGCTTTTATGTCCTCGTTTATTTCTTTTTTTCTCCCCCCTCCCTTTTTTTTCACTTTTTTTCTTCTCGATACCACGAACGAAACTCGTCCCTTGTCCACGATGCAGAGTAAAAGTAAAACGTTTCCTCCCTTTCTAAATCCGTCAACCGAGCCGAGTTTGTTTTGCTCGGACGACACACGGTTGTTGACATCAGCTGTGCTTTCGACGGAAGCGAGCGGCTTGTCAAGGCCTTGTCCTTGAGGTAACGGTCGATTTGGGGACAAAGCGACACGGATACTCCACCACACCGCCGTCCCTCCATTAATAGTTTTCGACCATTCAGACTCTTGATCCTTATTACCCAATTATATCTAAAGTACCAGTAGATCGATACAGACGTTTCGAAGGAACGATACTTTACTCGTTTTACATTTCTCTCTCTCTCTCTCTCTCTCTCTCTTTATCGCATTCTCTACTACCGTTTCCCCGATTCTATTCGAAACACGTGTTTCGTGTTCCAGGAAAAAAGTTGTGTTACGTGTATACATATATATATATATATATATATATTTGAGCGGCTGCACGTAAGTCAGGGTTTGATTTTTAGTGCTTCCAATTCGCGAAATAAAGTTCGGCTGGAATAAAGGAGGCTCGTCCGCACCCTTTCTGGACTTTCGGGCCCGGGTCCGACTTACGTCATGTCCGTGCGGAACATGCTCCTTTATTATATAACACTTGAGAACCTTCAACGAACCACTGAATAGACCATTCAACGAGTTTCTAAGGGACCGTTAAGTTATTCCGCGGATATAATTGACGGCGAAGTCGGCGTGGGACTTTTGCCGCGCGCGCTCTCGTAACAAACTGCTTGGAAAACATTTCGTTCACCATTTACTTTACGCCGCGTCCTCCTCTGTCGTCGCCCTCCTCCTCCTCCCCTCCGCTCGCCCTCCACCCTTTTCTCCTTCTTCCCTCTTCCTCCCCCGTCGGGCAAACGCGGAAGGAAGGACTCTGCTGCAACTGTCGGCGGCGTTGGAGGGGGGGGAGGGGGGAAAAGGAGGGAGGAAGGAGGAACGGTCGTGGCGCCTGGTCGCAGATGCGACGGTTTAAAACTCCGTGCAAAGAGTCGAGAGTCGAAGTTAAAAAGAGGCAACCGGGCGATGCTGAGAGAGTAATTGAAACTTTGTTTCGACCGTGACAATGCCGGAAATTGTTCCTACCACCGGTTCGACGAGGGCTCTCTCTTTCTCTCTTTCTCTCTCCACCGTCTTGTTCTCCACCGGATCGCTTACCGTTTAAATCGGGAGAAGAGCAAGTATAACTCTCGCCTTCCCGCCTTTTTCTTGTTTGCCTTCTTTTTTTCTTTGTTTGTTTTCTCTCTTCTTAACTCTCTCTCTCTCTCTAGTTTCTTTCTTTTCCTTTACCACCTTCAAACCATTCCACGGCTCGAGATTTCAGTGGCTTTGGCCACTCGACGCCCCCTTTTTTTTTCTCGTTGTACGATATAATAATAATAATAATAATAACTTTAAAGTGTCCCGGTACAATTGTCGCGGAGGGAAAAATGGGGGAAGGAGGGATATTCGAACGATGAAAAAATCCCTTTCGCCTAATCAAACCTCCTCTCTAAACGATTCTATTCTTTCGTAATGCATGATTCCTCGAAGAGGAATTCCTTTTTTTCCAACGATTTTTTCCATCTTGATGAAGAAGAAGTTCTTCTTTTCTCGCGGATCGAGATGGATCGAGATTTAGGATCGTTTAAACGTGCAAGAACCGCGAGAGAAGGGAGTTGAACAGCCGGGGGTTGAACTCGGCAAAGGGTCTTAGGGGGTGTTATCGTCGACGCGCGGCACCACCACCGCCATCACAACCACCACGCGCCGACTTGTACAAACGCAACGACGTGTCATCTCGAGAGGGGTGGGGAGAGAAAGACGGCAAAGTGGCGCTCTCGAGAAGCGCCTGTCTGCCGTAAAGAATGCAGGCGAGCTCCTCGTTTGCTTAGCTCGCTACAAACGGCCGGGTGCTGCGCTTTCAGGAAGAAGCACGCCGCCACTGCCAGGCCACCGGTACTTTGGCGCAATCCGCGCAGTAAAAAAAAAGAAAGGGGGAAAAAAACGACTCCGTTCCGGGAAAAAACGCGGCCGTCTACCGTTCTCTTACTCTTCTTCTTCTTCTTCTTCTTCTTCTTCTTCTTCTTCTTCTTCTTCTTCTTCTTGCTCTTCTGGCCTTCACTGGTCCACAATCTGGACTGAGTTTTGTTTGGGCGGGTGAATTTTGAGGATTGAATCTTTCGAACGCCATTTTTCTTTTTCGAAAAAAGTATCGTTGGTTGTTCTGGATAATGTTTTTCACGAATGGACACCGAAACTGGAATGTTTCGAGAATTTTTCGTTGAATAATCGTTGCTGATTTAAAAATGAAATTTCTCGCAAATTGGTCTCTGGTCTATTATTCCTCGCTAATGGTTACGAGTAAAAGTTTAAGAAATAAAAGCGAATTGCCCTTGCGAAAATAATCACTGCCTTGCTCTCTCGATCGTTAGAGCTTCGAATTCTTCGGGAATAACAATTGGGTCGATAACGTATTAATATTTCGCCATGTTACACTATCGAGAGCAATTCTCTCTTTCTCTCTTTCTCTCTCTCTCGAGAGAGAATCGACGATTATATTTCCGCGATTATTTTGAAAACGGGAAACGAGGATGGACGAGAAAAGTAAGTTTGAACCCGCGGGATACGGGTTGGTTGTCCGCGGATAAATATAAACGCGAGACGAATGACACGACGTAAATACGCGTGTGCGCCGCGACTTTCATTATTCATTACGCTCACGTACCGCTCTATTTTAACGTAACCGATGACGAGCCGGGTAACGTTAACGTAACACTCTCACCGTTATCGATTTCACGCTCGAATATCCTCAGACCCCGTCGTCTCTCGTCGTATTACATATAGAGAGACTGGTTCTCGAGTGTCGAGAACTATGTGTTGTTACGTTTCGAAAAAGTTTCCAATCCAACGTAATGTTCGGCCACCCGGTATATGAATCTTTTTTTATCGAGCGTCCAGACGTTTATTCCCTCCCCTCCTCCGCTCAGAAATATATATGATTAGAAGAAATTGAATTTGAACGTCGGGGACGAATTTCGCGGATCCTCTATATCTCGCTCGATTCGATTCGATGAAATTTTCGCGTATCAAAATATCAATTATCCGTCCTTTTCGCTTTCAAAACATACTCGTTAACGGTAATGAAATATCGCGCAGGAGCCGTGGCACACATCGTTAGTTCGCCCGGTGATCGCGTATATTTCTTTTCTGATTTTTTTCTCTCTCTCTCTCTCTCTCTCTCTCTTTTCCCGTCCCTTCAACGACTCTGTCCCCTTTATACGTCGTATGACGTAAATTACCGCGATCTAATAACGATGAAAAACTCGTGACAGATGACAGCCGGATAGGGGGAGGGACGTTGGACTTTTGCTTTACATCGTATCGATTTCACGCAGCTTTTAAATATTCCATTTCACCGTTAACCCTGGTCACGGTCTTGCGTCGTGCCGAGGATTCGTCACGCTTACATCACGCGCGGCTTAATCCGCGGATCGCGGTTCCGATCTGAATCGTCGTCTTTCTTCTGTGGAAAGAAACACGTGCTCGATTACGTGTGAAATCCCAACGGATATATACGGTGAAATTATGTCACGAAATGGACGCGAAATGACGCAACGGATGGACATGTAACAACACACGCTTGTATAATTAGTCGAATCGAAGAATTGATCGATCGATTCTTTCAACCTCTCACGAGCAGAGTGGCTCTCTACTCTGATGTATATAAGTGTATACAAGTATTACGTATCCGTTTGAGAGTCAAGTCAAGGCAAAGAAATACAGGTATATCGGAGCCGGTACATTCGTAAAAAAACGGGCGAGCCTATTGGTCGAAAGTGCCACATTTAGATAAGATCGTATTGCACGGTGAGCGAGAGAGGGGAGGCTCGTACTCCCTTCCCCCCTCTACACCAGCCTTCCTCTCGCAGCAACGAACAGTTTATAACTTTCGAACGAAACGATTCTAAAACGTTGATCGCGGCTAGGTATTTACATCGGACCTCCGTCCATAAGAGACAATTTTACACCGTTTAACGAGAGCTGCTCCATTTATAGAAGGATTTTAACGTCGTCTTCGGACGGAGGAGAAGAGCATCGCCGGTATTGTAATACGCTCTCGAACGAATCTGCACTCGAATTACAAGGTGGGGAATAAATTATGACGCGGCGCTGCGCGTTTAATGGACTAAATGGAACGAGTTACGAGTAATGCGAGAAATCGTCCACTCTCCTCGATGGAGGAGGACGCGAAGAACGAAATCGATCCGAAGACGAATCCCCCTCAATCCAAGCCAACCGTTTTTCTCGTTCGATGATTCCCGTGATTCAAACGCAAAGGGAATTTTTTTTTCCGCGATTGTTTTTCTCGCGGAATCGCGGTGGAAAATCTATCGTTTCGTTAAAGGAAAAGTTTTAACATTCGATCGCTTTATCATAGGCCTCTACGTTTAATTAATAGAGTGCATCTATTATAAATTTCTGCTGTATATACGATCGTCTATTTCGAATTAAACCTTACGACTCGATGCTTCGATTTTTATTACGCAATGTTAATTAAATTAACTGCGGAATAAAATATATTACGTCTGATATTTTACCATTTTATATTTACGTTATTATTTTTGCCCGTAGATAATTTTTCTTTAATGGAACGTTCATTTAAAAGAATATTCAATTATATTTAACTAATAATTCTTCGATTTTCGTGATCCAATAGTTCTTTTTTTTTATAGAAGAAGAATGTCGAAATGTATCTCTCATTTTTGCATCTATCTTTTAAGTTATTATCTATTTTTTTTTTTTTTAAATAAGAGCATTTTATTGGAATTTTCTGGATGATCGGCGGAAAGCAAAGTAAAACGTGAATGAGTTTTGCCGGGAAATTGATTTTTCCTGTTTCGTACACATCTTTAGAAGGAATCTTCGTCGTTATTGTGTCAACGTAAATGTTATCGATCGCGTTCTTATCGATTTCAATGACCATGAAATATTGTTATAGGTATCGTTTTAACTAACTTTTTCCCCGTTGCACGCAAGCGATGGTTGACCTCCTAGTTTTCTTAGATATCAGCGAAAAACTTTCGATAATATTACATTGAAATTCTTCCTACATACATGTGGCATCTGTCTGAAACAATCACGCGTAGGCGCGTAGTCGTTACATTTAGTATATTATTATTATTTCTTATCTGTATTGCGATACACATTTTTCTACACTGTTTATATAGACTGTAAACAAAAGATGGATTGAAAGATTCTCAATCTTTGGATCGCGGCACAGTTCGAGTTATTTTTCTTTTTTCGTAACAGGCATCGTTACGTCAACGGTAAAATTTTACGAAAATTTAAATATTATTCGATAATTACGATAAGTTGTTAAGAGTCAACAGATTGTGAATAGAGGTTGAGATCATCTTTTGTTTACAGTTTATATAAACGATACAAAGAATGTATAATATTCAATACGATAAGAGGCATATTATATACTATAGCATATCACGAGCTCCTACACATGGCCAATAAATATTCAATCGCAAAACGCTACCAAAAATTTTTCGTCAATGCCTGGGAAACGAAAGATCGAAGTATAAACGATATCCTCTCGATATCCTTAATAGTCCCAGTTAATTGAAAATGATAAAAAAAAAAGAAACGAAATTGATCGAAACGAAATGTAAATAAAAGGAATGGATAGATAAAACTGCGACAATGACGTCGATCTCGATCGCGGTCTCGGTCGCGGTCGCGGTCGGAAGAGATATACAGAGAGGCGATACACAGCAAGCCGGTCTATATAAACGATTAGAGACGCGAGTCTTTAATTCGCGTACATCTGCTGCACGCCTGTCTAGTCTCGCGGCCGTATCCGAGCGACAAACGCGTAGAGCGTGATCGCGACTTATTAAATGGGTTAAAGTTGCAAACGCGATAACGATAGTAATTAGAATCGTACGCAGTAAGCCGGGCAAAAGCATCCGCGGCATTCCTCGCGTTCACCGACAATACCACCGATGTGCCTCGCTGCTGGCGTCGTCCACCCTGATTCTCGGTGACCCCGTTGCCGTCCTCCGATATCACCGAGAAAGGAAAGGAGCGAGTCAGTTGCACGGATGCCGTGAGAGCAACAGCAACAGCGCAGTGCCGCGCCGCGCGTTTCTTTTGTGTTGACGACGTACGTGTGTATGTATGTGCGCGCGCATGAAAGAGATGGGAAGAGAGGCAGGGCCGCGGGATCGAGAGAGAGAAGGCGATAATGAAATTCATTACCGTAGCGAGGGTCGGCGTCGTCTTCAACCGTTCGTCGTTCCAGGCGATGTCGTCGCTGTCGTTATTATTATCGTAATACGCATATAATGCCGCATAATGCGAGTCGTCGTGACACAACGTGGGTCGTCTAACATTGCCATTGCACGAACTCGCGTCTCCGCGCGCGATTATAAATCCTATTACGATCGTACGATCGTATAGCCTACATGCGTAAAGGCGCATCGCGTCCCGCGCGCATGCGCAATCGCGCGCGAGCCACGTGTCACGCGTTATGCGCAGCCCTCGGGACAGACGGACGTACGGAATGGATGGATAGTGTGGTGCATAATATTACGTTGCAGTTCGAACGAAAGACGAAAGGGAATCCCGAGTTTTCAATTATGGAATAAAAATTATTGTCTCGATCGTAACAATCTGTTACACGTGGGATACGTGTATAGACACCTGTATTGTCCTGATCGACGAGTCGGGGCGGAGTGAGGTGGCGAGTAGGTGGCGAGGACGAGTGCGGAAAGGGAGCGTAGCAGTACACACATCGGGAGGGTGCACCGAAGCACCGATTAAGGTCTATGGAAACGCCGCACCATCGCGCATTATGTAATTTAAATGCGTTCAATTTCGCGTAATTAATAAAAATTGAGTTGTGGAAACGCGACGAGTGTACACGTGTATGATACGCGTATCGATTTTTCTGGTTTACGTAATCATCGATTGTATATATCCGCCGATGAGACCGTTGTACTCGAGATACATGATAAAAAGCGGCGGGTATCGGTTCAGGGCCGTACGAACGAAGGTAATATCTGCAGGATGGCCCCATCACGGCAACTTACGATTCTCTAATTGAACCGGTCCATTCAGCCGCCGCATACAGAATAGAGCTCACATCCTAGACTCTGCCGTCGCTATTCTAATGGCAAATTGCATCAATATTATATGCAGATTTCACCGTGCCGCTTTATACGTAGATAAGTACCCACAGCAAGCTGTTTCGCTCGCTCGCTCGGATCGATCCTTCGTGACCACTCTTCCAGTATAATCGGCCGAAATATGTCGCCCTCCCTCCGCACAACTCTTACGGATCCGTAAGAGGGAGGGATTCGCGCGCTGCGAAAGAGAAACGTTGTGTGAATTTCGAAATGAGGGGAGAAAGAGAGAGAGAGAAAAAAAAGGAAAAAACGAAGGTCGAGCAAAGGAGATTAGACGAGAAGCCGTTGGACTCGGTTGTACACAATCGAGACACTTCCTACCATCGCGAATAACATAACCTAGATTCGCGGCAATAAGTCACATCCTACCGCGCACGCACGGCTGAAACACGCGCGGCTCGCGAGTTACGCACACACCGATCCGAGCTGGCATATAAAGTAGAAATAATAAGGCGCAGAGTAAATTCGACCCACTTAACGTTACTTAGCGCTTACGTTGAATACGTTATGTTTTGCACAATATCGCATCCTCGAGCGTGCTCATCTTCGTAGCTGCGTTGCGTAATTCCCGAGTTTCCTACTCCTCCGTTATTAATATTATTATTGTTATTAACTTAAGGAATTTAGGATTAGTCATTAGTTTTACCACAACTTAAGCTCGTTGTTGCTATACACCGAATCGTCATCAACGGTCCGTTCACATCGACTTTTTAACCACCGAGAGGGGGGATCTCGGACGACTTTCGGAAATTTGAAAAAAGTTTTTTGAAGCGAAATTATAAACGATCGAAATTATAGACAATGATAAATGGAAAATTCATTTGGCTTGGGTATATTTGTGCAATAGAATGTTTCATCTTAGCGGGTACGGATGATTGGAATTTAAAAGTGTAAATAAAACGTATATATATATTTCAAATTGCACAAATATTAGCACAAATATATATATATATATATATTTTCCACCTGACTTCTTTCGAGGCTTTTACGCTCCGGTTAGTACGTCTTCCACCGAGGCTTTCAGAAAGAATTACTCCCTGACGTTTTTGTCAGCATTTTCTTCAAGGATCAGAAGAGGAATTCACTTAGAATAATAAGATGAACGTGTCTTTTTTCCGCTATTCCATCGCGTGACGTCACCTATATTTTTTAATCGATCCTATTTCCCACCACCGTCCTCCCTCCCTCGAGAGAATAATTATCATTTTATCATATTTCCCCTCGATATTGTCTCTGTTCGAAGTAAGTCGACGATCGAGAATCTCGAATGCATAAAATCCCGAATCTTTCCTTTTTCTTTCTCTCAATACGCACAACATTTCACAATACCGTCCCCGTTCAATTTTATCACAAACAAGTAATAAATTCCTCGGCTCCTCCAACCGTTTCTTCTCTCCAACCGAATGAAATCAGAATTTTAATTTCTGACTCTTGCAAACACCTCTTTCCGCGAAGCGAAAGAATTTTGCTTCATCATCTTCGCACTAATATTCTTTCCCCTATCCAACTCTATTCTCTAATTTCCTTGTAACGTTGCCGTTGCGAATATCGCTTCTTCCGTTCCGTTCGTCGATCTCCCACGATTCCCATCAATTATACATCGACGACCCCTCCTCCCCCTCCTCCTCCCTTTTCACCAAGAAATCATCCAACAAACGTATACATACACACA
>NW_025222632.1:265236-279490 GCF_014066325.1 Apis laboriosa
CGGGAGGAAAAAGGAAAAGAAGCGCGTTATCGACCATCGGCCGTTTATTTATTCATATAAAGCCGCGCGGTGTCTATAGCCCGCGCGCATCAAGGTGGAATTGAATGAAGAACATGCGAACGAGTGCGAGGGGGAGGTATTTCGCGAGGCGAAACTCGTGAAACGACACACGAGACCAGACCTCCGTCCGAGAGAGAGGCGCATCCCTTCCCCTTCCCCTTCCCCCCTCCCCCCTCCCCCCTTTCCCTCTAAAATTAGAGGTACAATGCCGCGTGTAATTTATCCGGCGCTGAAAGAAGCGCGTCATCCCGGTTATAAAAGAGACAATAAAGAGTATTAAAAGCGGAGAGGCAACAATGCGGATTGCGAAGGCTGCAATAATACGGTAACCTTCGTAACTGTAGTGCGCGCGCCGTAAAACTTTTGATATAAAGCTGCTGTTATTCCTAACGGTATTAATTTTATTACGCGAGATCTATAACGCGATTTCGTATATATAGATATATATATATATATGAAAAAAAAGAAAAGGAAGAGAGAGAGAGAGAGAGAGAAAGGAAACGCGAATGCGTGGAATACGGGAAGAAGAAGAAAAAAGATTGGTGAGAGAAATTCGGTAAAAAACTCTGTGAAAGTACTTTGTACTTTTTGAAACGCGAAATACGTAATGGTATTGGGGGAGGGGAAGAAGAAGATCTTGGGATGTCAAGTGTTTGTTTCGTAGTATAATTTAACTATAAAACGTCGTTTCACCTTTGCAATTTGAAATTTAAATTAATGAATAATAAACACAAGAAGCGCTGACGGGTTGATTATAATTAAAGATTAATTGCAATTGCAACGATAGTTCTAATTATATTTTCCATCGTGTAATTAAAATAATAAAACGAGTTTTAATTCGAAAAATTACTTACTGTTGATTCTTCGACTTATCAACAACAGCCCCTCCATCTCTCTCTCTCTCTCTCTCTCTCTCTTCATCTCACATTCAAGAATCGCTGACATAATACGCGATACATATATATACGAGTGTAACGTTCAAGAGTAAATTCTAGTGCAACCATAAAAAAAAAGAAAAAAAAAAAAGAAGAAGAAGAAGAAGAAGAAGAAGAAGAGGCAGCAAGTGCATAGTTAAGAGACCGACGAAAAAAAAAGTGCACGACACCAAGAGGAATCCTTGAACTATGATAAAGTTTAGAAACATTTTACGCTTTTATAATACGCTTATTTCTTTCTTTTTTTTTTTTTTTTTTTCTTTTCTTTTCTCAAAGTCTGTCGTAAAAATTACAAACTTTACATTTCATCCATAATAATAACCCGCTAATAAATAGATATATTACGCATTTAGCATCTTTCCGACTGAAAATTAACGGCAACGCTCGAGCGAGAGAGAGTGTCGAGGAATGGAACACGCGACACAACAGGTTATCCTTGAAACGATACGCAGTGTCAACCGCGCCGATAGATACACACAGATAGATAGATAGAGATAGAGAGAGAGAGAGAGAGAGAGAGAGAGAGATCTGCGCGCGCGAGATTCGAAAGATCGGCGACCAGATGTAGCTTCCGGTTCCAGCTACTCGACCCGCGTCGCGCTTCCTCTTTCGGCATTTCTCTCCCCGTGGTGGCAAATCCCCCGGCTGGAGGCGAGAGCGCGCCGCGTCTCTCCTCCCCGCCTCCCTTCCCCCCCTTCTCCCTCTCTTTCTCTCTTTCTCCCTGCATCCTCCCCTCTTCTCGCCTCCGCGGCCGCGGCCGCGTCCCGCGTTATATAATAAATTATTTCATAAATTAAGAGCTATTAACGCGTAATTATCCTTCGCGTGTGCGTGTTTTTCCATGACTGCGGTTATAGACCGCCGCGCGGAATATGTGCACGGTGCTGGTAAAACGAATAATATGCCGGCGGCGCGGTCACTTAGCAGGGGTGCATTGCGAACAAGCCCCGGACACATCCGTCAACGTTATTCATTCCGAACAGATAAATTCGGCTTTATCGCGAAACCTAGCGAAACGATATATATATATATTTTTTTTTCTCTTTTTCGCGAGATTTTCCCCTCTCTTTGTTTACGTTTGGAAAAGGTGTATATGTATATATACGTATATAGGTTACTTCTTATTCCGTGGCGGGTGAGTCGCGTCACGAATCCTCCGCTCCCTCGAGAATCGGGTACACGAGTCGTTTTTCTTCTTATTTTTTTTAATAATAAATGATCGAAACAAGTAACATTTTCTGTTTTCGATTCGTTGAACGAAACGTATTGAAAGGACTATTGAATCGATTTCGAGAGGAATTTATTCGATATACGATTTCTTCTTAGCCGCTTATTCGCGTAGAAGAAGAAGAAGAAGAAGAAAAAAAGAAACTACGCGCGAGATAGGCGATTTAAAAGCGAACGGAAAAAAGAAATGTTAAACCGATAAGAAGGTAAGTGCGCGATAACGGATGGAAATGTGTTTACACAATGGCACAATTTCGCTGACAACGTTGATTCTCTTCTCAATACATATATGTATATATCGCGTTATATTTTGTACGAATAGGAGACGATAATGTTTTATATATATACATATATAGCTCTCGTGCGCGTTTTTTTTCTCTCCTTTTTCGCCTCCCCTCCCTCCTCCCTTCTCGCGCGACCAGTAAAAAAATAACACGATTCGGATCAGACCACATTATTACGATTGTTATTATTGTTGTTAATAATAATCGAAACGGTTGCGCAATTGGCGCGAGTCAGGCGCGATAAGCGAAACCTCCTCCGTTTATCTTGCCGAGAAATTGCATCGTCTGTTCACCCGAGATTCGCAGCGGCCGTTCGTCCGTCCGTTCGCTCGTTCGTTCTTCTCTCTGACGCCGCGTATCACTAAGCAGAGCGGAAATCAACGATTCCGTTCGAGGCGTTTACGGTTGTCGTGTGCCGGTCGTGCGAGCACGCGGATCGCGTACGTCGTCCTCATCTTCGAACTTGTTGAGACACTCGGCAAGTGTGCTTGCGTGCTGTCCAATTTTTTTTTTTTTTTTTTTTTTTTCTTTTTCTTCTTCGAGTGATTTTCCTCTCGATGGTATCTGTGATTTCTGTGAAGTAAAATTGTGATCGATATACGTATATATTTATATATATATATCGAATTTTTCTTAAAATTTGGAATTTAAGGTTCTTCTTTGTCTTCGAAGTCGATGAATTTGAGGTGGATTTTATGGTCGAAATTAAATTAATATTTTTGATTGGGTGATCGGTCGTTGATTGGTCTCGTAAACGATTTCGTATTTTTTTTCTTTTTTTTAATCGGATTTTTAGATTCGTATTTTTGGAGGAAAGTTTTAATAATTCTGTAATTCTCTTTTTTTTTTTTTATAAAAAAATCATTTCAGATTTCTTATCATACTTTTTTTTTTTTTCCAATATCAACCTCGAATCGGGATCATTTATCTTCCAATTTCAATTTTATTTTTTGGAAAAAAGAAAAAAGTATACTACGCGCTGAATCAAAAAAAAAAAAAAAAAAAAAAAAAAAAANAAAAAAAAAAAAAAAAAAAAAAAAAAAAGGATGAAAATACGCGAATTCCTCTTTTGTCACCGTTTTCGCTATGCACGTGTACAATGATTTCACAATCCAAGTTTGATATCCAACAAAGTGGTAACACAATGAATTCTAAACGCAATTCAAACTGACCGATTTTTAAACTGCTCGAACAATTCTATTTTATCGAAGAAAATACTGTATATAAAATTCCCTTAGCTTCTTATTGCTTCTCATCGTCATCGTTCGTCACCCCTTCGAGTCACCCATCGTAATCGAAAACCGAAACAACCGAGAAAGGGGCCGATATTTAGACGTGTTACCCCTCTCCCCCCGTTGCCTCGCGCGATTTCGCCATCCCTCCCTCCCTCCCTCGACTTTGTTATTTTAATTTTCGCTCTGTTTACCGTTTCCCCTTCGTGTATTTACCCGCGATGCGAGCGCCACGATGACTGCGGTCGCATCATTTTGTAAATATTGTTTCGCGCGCTAAAACGCGCATGTCGCTCTGCCACGTTCCCCTCCCCCTCCCCCCTCCAGTTTTTCCACCGATGAAAATTCCACTCGAGGGACTGCGAATGATCGACCACGAACGATCGATGGATACTCTCGGATCGAACGAGAGTATATTATATATCCAGATATCCAGAGCACGGCCTCTCTTCGTTCACCATGATTATTAAATCGTCCGTGGACGATGGAATGAATTAATAACTGCTCGAAAAAGGAGGAAGGGGAAACTTGCTTTTCCTCGTCAAAGATATATCATAACGAGGAGGAGGCGACAAATCCATCATCTTCCGTATTCTCTTCCCTCCCCTAAGCGAAATTATTTTCTCTCTCTCTCTCTTTCTCTCTCTCTATATATATATATATATACACGTGTATATCCACGTGTTCAAGAATAACACCTGAAACACCTAAGGTAAAGGTATAAACACAGTCTCGCGTGGTGGATGTGGAATCTTCTCGGATCGTTAAAATAATCGTACGAACGGAAACGTGTGGAGAGGAGATGATTTCGGAGACGACGTTTCTTTCCTTTTCTTTCTCGATCGAGTAAACACGATATACGCATATAACATATTATACATAGTTTCTCAGAGGGAGGAAAGAAGAGAGGAGGAGGAGGAGGATGTTGGCAATATTTTCCAAGCCGAGTTATTAGCGTCTCACCGATGTTAACAACATCCGGCCAACCTGGATACGATATGGATACATATACATCTAATATAAATAAAAATCGAACGTACATACTCGATTTGATCATCCGAATGGAGAGAAGAGAGAGAGAGAGAGAGAGAGAGAAAAAATAACAAATAAATATACACACGGTTTCAATCGCGTAGCATACAGATTTGCATACCGCGATTTGGCGGCCATCCCGAGCCTGCCCTATCGCCTCTCGATATGCAATTTAATTTAAGAATGAAGGCCATTATCGGGCAGCGCTCGGTATATCGAAGCGGCGAGTAAATCGCGTTTCGCCCGGAAACGGAATCATGCTACGTGGATGGAACAAAGGCGTTAAGTCACCTCCCTTTAATGTGAATTTATTTCAACGAAAATTTGGGATTAAAAATAAAATTGGAACGGGCCACCGTCGTCGAATTCTCTCGATTCTTCGAAAGAAAAGTTGCGGTTTACCTGGCGACGAGACGATAAACGCGCGGTCGATTCTTTATCTCTTGTAATCTGCATATAAATATACGTATATCGAATGGAGAACGAGATACGGTTTGTTCGAAAGACAGGGGAACTAACTCGGGGCGTGCACACAGGAGGAGGAGAGGAGAGGAGAGGAGAGGTTGTTGCACACGTGAGCGCGCGCGCCGGTACGCGTAATTCATTGTAATTAACTTGCCGGCATAACGGTCATTTAATGGAGAGAAATTCAGCTTTGCCTGGTATCCGTCTTTCCCCGAGAACGTCATCGGCGACCTCTTTTAACGTTGCTTTTTTTTTTTTTTTTTTTCCTTTTCTTTTTCTTCTCTTCCTCGCCATTCCAAGCAAGCCGCGTACGACGGCCGCCTCTCCCGCGCCTTTGGCTCGGGGTTTACGGGTATAATTAGCCCTTTCCCTGCGGACAATAGGGTCATTGTGTCACGATTTTTTTGATAAAAGCGCCACACGGATGGGAGAGGAAGAGTCGAGGCGGCGCATTGGTAGACACACGCCGCGAGCGTTCGTGTCCCGGCTTGCTACGCACTGGATGCTCATTACGGGGACGGGACGCGAGCATCGTGCAGCATACGAGATCAAAGCGAGATCGTTCTTAAGATTATAGTCTTTTCTTAAAAAAAAAAGAAAAAGAGAAAAAAGGGGGGAGGAGGGAAAGATTTTGGACGTGAAGTGCTTCGCACGAGATCGATTTGGATGAGTGTCTCTTTTTCAACGACCCTTTCTTCCCTTCTTTCTTTTCTCGAGGAAAAATCGTTAGACGATAGAGGGTTATTCGAGTATTTCGTATTTCGTTGGCATGGTGATGTTTTTTGTTGTTGCGCATGCGCTTGATACGGAAACGCGATTGGTCAACGGAGAGGATTGTCGATTGTTACTTCAACAAATTCTTCTTCTTCTTGTATCAATTTATATCTATTTATTGAATAGATGCAATCCATCGATATTTCTTCGTCGTCAAATGCAACGCGATCTTTCGAATAGTTAAATCAATATTACGGGGAATGAAACATTATATATCGATGTTTGACGTCGAGTTGCTCTCCTTCATTCAACGCATATATATATAAAATGTAAGGAACGTCGAATGCGTTCGAATCCGATTTCCGGATCGAAGTGATGCATAGCGAGCAATAAGGAAAAGGGGATACAGACAACAACGTACATAGAAATCGACCGGTCTATTCGTTAACCGAGGTCAATTAAATGCGTGGTAATCACGCGATTTAAATTTTTAGCGATACCACACCTACAAACTTGATAGAAGGGCACGTACGTGCGTCCCGATCTCGTATATCAATGCCGCCTATCCGGCTGTCTCTCTTTTCCCGCGAGCATCTTTCCTTCTCCCACGTCTCACTTACCGTCCCACTCCACGCCAGAACCGCGTTCCGTTCTTCTCGCGTTATCTAGCCGCGCACGAATAGGTCGGATCCGAACCTGGCAAGCCATTCTCTCTCTCTCTCTCTCTCCCTCCTCCCTATCCGCGAAGTAATAGCGGACCTTTGCCACTATTCGTCTCTGTAATTCGTCACCTCGAGCGGTCTCGGCTTTCTATATCCTCGTATTTCGATTGATCGTGAAACCACCTTTCCGATCCCTAGTAGTAGCAAGCTAGTAGTAGCAGCCACGTTTGATTCTAATCGATTCGAATATCGATTCGAATATCGCGCGTGCGCGCGGGGATGATCGAAATAAACGAAACGAAATTCGACTCGGCCGATATTTACCTCCCCCGTGAAGCAATACGCTAGGTTAACGCGATAAATCGAATCGAATCGAATCGAGTCGCCGTGGAAAGGAAACGAGATCTCTCTCTCTCTCTCTCTCTCTCTCTCTCTCTCTGCTTTCGTCTGCTTTGCTCGTTCCCTCCGTTCGTTCGTTTGGAGTAATTGGAACACGTGCGGTGTTGGTCGACGGTGTAGCCGCGTCGAAGCGAGGAAACGCGCGCGGCACAGAGAGAAGTCGGTGCCGTAGAAAGGGAAAGAAGTCTGTACAAAGAAGACGCGGCGAGATAGAAGCAGCGGTCGGGTGTGGGGCGGCGAGACGAAGCGCGGCAAGGCGCGGCCGTGACGAGCGCGGAGGGGAGGGGAGGGGAGGGGAGGGGAGGGAGGAAGGAGAGGAGCGGGCGAACGGCGAGCATACACAGGGAGAACGAGGCGCGTTCATTATGATTCGTGTATTTATATAAGGTCTAAAAATATACGCGCGCTGTGCCGCCGGGGCCCCACCCGGTATTTCATCTGAGAATAATATTTTAATGTACATACGTCCCCTCTTTCTCCGTCTTTCGCCCCCTCCCTCTGCCCCGCGCACGGTCTCGCCCTCCCTTACCTCCATCTCCGTCTCTCGCTCGCTCCCTGTCTCCGTCCCGTCCCGTCCCGTCCCCCCCGGCACGGACTCGCACACATCAACCGCCACACGCGTCCTCCCTTTCCTTCTTTCTCTCTTTCTCCCCTTCTTCCTTTCTTTCTTCCTTCTCCTCGTTCTTCTTCTTCTTCTTCTTCTTCTTTCGCTACTCCTGTATATACCTTTCCTCCGCTATGACGCTCTCTGTTTCGCGATAATCCTACTGCCCTTACCGCTTTGTCCTCCTTTCTCTCTCTCTCTCTCTCTCTCTCTCTCTCTCTCTCTCTCTCTCTCTCTCTCTCGTCTCTCGTCACCAGATGCTCCTCGTCCCTGTACGCGTCGCTTTGTGCTCGGCGCGTTTTTTTGATGTTTCTCCGCGCGTTCGTCGTTGAAATTGTGCACCTACGTGTTTCCGGGCGGGCGGGCAAGCGCGAGCGTGTGCGTATTCCCCCGTTGCGCGCGGCCACCGCACACTTCTTACCCTTGGATAAGGATCTCGAAATCGCTCGTCGAGAGAATCGTATCGTCCTCTTCTCCTCTCGATTGAATACGCGAAAATCGTCGCATATATCGTCGCTCCCGGAAGAGCGGTATCGTCGCTCTTTAAGCGCGCGGCCAGTCGATACTCAATTCGTCGTCCATTCGTTCGCATCCGAAACGATAAATAAGTGATATTCTATGAAAGAAAAATCATTGTACGCGTAGCCGGGCAGAAACTCGACGCATTTGTCAAGCCGCTTCTCCCAACGGACCCCTGGATATGGATATGTATATATGTATATATATATATATACAAACTGGTAAAAACGAGAAAATCTCGAATCGCTGGCTAATATTTTTTTCGTTCCGGCCGATCGATCTATTTTTCAACATTTGTCGTTGCATCGCGCTTGCCAGCCGTGTCCGATTCGAAACGTTAATCGTTGAAAAGTATCCAACTTTCCGCCGAGACTTGGAAAGCGAGACTCGGGGGAAAGGGAGAAATCTCTTCCTCCTCCTCCTCCTACTCGCTGTGGCGAATTTCGAGCGAGAGAAAACGAGATAGAGAATGCTACCGAGGTGAAACTCGTCGAAACAAGATCCATCGTAATTTCAATTGTAAACAACTATAAGTAGTAAGATTTTTCTCGTAAGTAATTCTTACTAATCTCGTAAAGTTCTTACAATTTTTCTAATCGAGGGGGGAAAAAGAACCCAGAAAATTTTAAATTCTCTTTCGATCGACCTCTTTCGATGGCCTTAATCGACGAGCAGTCGTTAAAATAACCACAAAGACGATACGTAATACGTTCGAGAAACTCGTCAGATGGGGTGGTATACTTCTATACTGTTCACGATTTACAAGAATTGCATAGAAATCGTATAAAATCTATATAAAAAGAAAGGAAAATAAATTACATCCCGCCAAACTCTTCCACTCGTTCCTCCTTCTGGTTCCTCCCTTCGAAAGGAAAAGTGTCACTACTATTACTCGTCCTTCTCTCGAGGATCCTCTCGAAGCCTGCGCGAATCCAAGCGAGCGTAGCGATCGGGGGGAATCGAGAAACAGCGGCGATCCGTGGAAACGATACGGGATACAAGTTCGGGTACGTGGAGGCACGATTCGTTACGACATGTGTACGAGCGTCGTACGTGGGTGCACGCGTGTGCGTCGAAGCTCGGGTTACGAATGTACCGGTGCACGCGGGTACACGCCGCGTAATATATTGCCTGGTACGAGCGGTAATCTATAGGGTTTTAATAAATCTTATTCTTCGTATGAAATACGATAATAATAATTTATAACGTAAACTATAAGCTCACTGTAAAACCGCATGGCTGCGCATTCCACCCCCCTCGCCCTCTTTCCCTCCTCTCGAGCTTTCGCGTTTCTTTCGCCTTCTTTCCTCCTCCTCCTCCTCCTCCTCCTCCTCCTCCTCCTCCTCCGCGCGAAACGCGCAGCCCTATACCGACTACCTACGCGCGGATTCGAGTTCGGCTCGCCTCCCTTCCACCCTCCCCCCATCCACCCGCTCCTCTCCCTCGCTCTCTCTCTTTTTCTCTCCACCCCGTCCCGCGATCGCGAGAGCGGTGTTGCGTACGCTACATCGTGTATACGAGCGTACCGTCTTTAAATAAACTTTTATTTATACGACCAGTCGCCGAGATGAATTTGCGCGATTCCTATCGTACACGGCCGGATATGCACGATGGATTCGAATCGCTTTCGTTCCCACCAAATGTATTCTCCGAAGTCATTGACCGTCGGATGAACGTGTTCGTTCGTTCCTTCCTTCCTTCCTTCGTTCCTTCGGAATCCGCGAAAAATAAACACGCGAGAAAAAGGAGCCAGAGTTCCCTTCGCCAAGGAAAACCTCCTCGAGCCTCGATTCCATTCATCTCAAAGGAAAATGATCGAGGAGACGTGATTCCCTCCCTCCCTCCCTCCCTCCCTCCCTGGAGAGAGAGTAACCTCTGTACTGTCTAATTGAGAAAGGAGAAGTGGATAAGGGGGAGAAAAATGGAGAAAAAGTAATATATATATATATAGAGAGAGAGGTGGGCCTATCGGACGCGCGGATCCGCGGAACGCCGGTGCCGGTGCGGCTCACGGTTTCTGGATTTAGCACGGAGAGCCGCATACGGCATGCAGATTATACATAATATATTATTCGCGCGTATAATATGTAGAAGCGGAGAAGCAAAGAAATGTGCGCGGTACGTGTGGAGCGCATATGTGCTCGCACGCAGGAACTGGCACGGCCCGCGCCGCTCGCCCCCGTGCCCCCTACGTGTGTGTGCGCGCGTACGCGCGCGCATCGGCACCGCGTATACGCGCGTATCCACACAAAGGCGGGTAGTCATAAATTTCAATAAAACACTCGGTGTGCGTAGAGAGACCGCGCGAGGAGCGAGGAGGAGGAGGAGGAGGGGGAGGAGGGGGCGGTGGAGAGGGAGGGAGAGAGGGAGAGAGAGAGAGAGAGAGAGAGAGAGTACGTTCGACACGACTCATATACGTTCATTACGAATGCATACGAGCACGTTAGATTGTACGTTAGTGCCTTGTAATAAAATATTGTAATGGTGGCCTACTTCTGCACCACACTGTAGTCGCCGTATAATATCTCCCGCGGCATTCTTACCACGGCGTTATTTATTCTACGCTGTGCACAATGGCGGCACCGTCGGCGGCGGCGGTCTTCGTCCTCGTCGTCTACGGGGTGCCCTCGCGGTGCGTTGCACTCTTTTCCCTCTTCCCTCTTCTTTCTCGCCCCCTTTCTCACTTTTGGGAAGGGGGTTGTAAGTTGAAATTTTTCTCCAATCGTTCGTCTCGTTGTAGATAGAATATTATTGTTGTAAAGATGCTCGTCTCTGAAGAGAGAGAGAGAGAAAAAAGGAAATTCTTCTAGCATTAACCAAGGACGAACGCCAGTCAGGCGTAGATAAAACGACACGACGGGTAGGCGAGATTTATAGCTCGTTCGGTTTAAGGGGTGACAGATTTTTCACCGGCGATAACGATCGCCGATACGCGATCGTTCAACGGTATCACGGGTGTAACGAGACGGTAACGTTTGAAATTTTGGAGAGGAGGATCGATCCGGAGGGGAGATTGTGTCGACTCGAGCCACGTGGTTCCGGCATATCTGAAACTCTCATCGCTGTATGAGAGATAGTTCGAGCGTTGGAAAGGAAGACACGATTTTCTTTTCCTTTCCCTTGTATGCTTTCGACCGTGTTTTGAATCCATCGCGTAATTTTAATACGATAATTTCGTCGAAGAGATTCTCTCGACCTCTCGTCTTCCTTTTAATTTATCCCAATTACGATTATTATAAAAAAAGAAAAAAAAAAGAAAATTAATTATCTCGAAGAAAACGCGATTTTCGAAAGGCCCCCCCTCGAGTTCATTCAAACTCGGTAAGTGCGCGCGTAAGAAGTGTGTTTAATCTCGTTGCGTGGATCTCGTTGTACGTTCAAGGCTGATGCGCCTACTTTCGGGACACTGCGTAGAAGGCATCGAGTAGGTGTGTTCTGAGAGAAGAAACCACCGCGAATATTTTATTTGTATATCATTATGATCATTATGTACACACGCATTGGCCTCGTCCCCCATCTTCCCCTCTCTGCGATTCGCCTCTTTCACTCCACGTCCACAATGTACACGTACACCACTCCGCGTGCTCCCCTCCACTTGGCCAAGTATCCCACGAATTCTTTCAAATCCCGAAAAGGACGAGCGTTCGCGAACGACGGGACGGTTCCATCCGGAAGAATTTTCGGAGCGGAACCGGTGAAATCGGGTCCTTAGCCGTGGCAATGGAGGAGGTCGTCATCGGATTCCTCTAAATTCTCCACAGTCGCGAAGCTTTCCGTTTCCTTCCGTTTTTTCGATTCAGATCGTCGATTTACGGATCCGATCGTAAGATTCAATTTCATCGAAATATATCTATATGCTCGAATTCCCGTTCTATTGTAGAGTCACGGTTACGAGCTTCTTAGCCGCCGATATTTAATAACAAAAATCTAATTTTCATCCAGTCGATCCGGCTTTGATTTATTAGCCCCGAATGCTAATTTCGTAGCTGAAACGGTTGCGCAACCAACGATATCCTCGTAACCGTTTTCTCAACTCTATAATTTATTTCATACGTTCGTTTCGCCACCTTCGATGAATCGAACGATTAAAAAAATACGTAAATTCACGAATCGAGCGCATTACTACGCGCGCGTATAATATGACTCGTGGAAAAATATTTCGTCCCCTCCTCTTCGATATTAAACGAGCGCGCCCTGTTACGCGAAGAAAAAGCTTTGATTTACCGCGACAGAGGAAACGAAAAAAAAAAGGTTTCCCAATCGGACGGCTCGGCTCCACCGAGGGACAAGGCAAGGAGGGGAGGAGGGATTAATCGGAATTCCTTTCCCCTTACTCGGCGATTCCGAAGGAAAGAGGCGCGTGGACCTCGAAGCCTCTCCGTCAACGAGAGTTTAAGCGTTGTAAAGTTTGTCAAACGGGAGGATGCGCGTGACAGAGCGTTCTCCCCTCCTCCTCCCCTTTCTCGTCATCTCTTCTTCTCACTCTCTCGAGTTATTCTCCCGTGGCGCAATTTTTCAAATTGCGTTTTTCCTAAGCTCTTTCTTCTTCTCTCTTCACACGATGAAAAGATAGAATGATGTCGCGAAATAGAAAAAGGGGGGAAAGAAAGCGCGTCAACAAGTTTGCAACAAACTTTGTTACGCAACCAATGGCAATATTTAAACATCTGTGCAAAAGAACGAGTTACTAAACTTTTTGAGAAGAAAAATCGATATACGATCGGAGAAAAATTTCTATTTCTCTCCGTTAAATCGAGTATACACGTCGATTCGTTCCAATTTTTTCGTTCTTCTCCAAACTCCTCTCTCTCCCCTCCCCCTCCCTCCATCGAGATAACACCTACGATCTGCTGCCCCCGTGGCAGTAGGTGTCGGAATATCGAGGCGCGTGGCCTCGTTCACTTTTATTAACGCGTATTACGTGCGGGCCATTCTCAAATCCTGCGTAAACAGAAATTCTCGTTGGCATTAAAATGCAAATTTCCCGGGAATTACTCGATCAATTATAAAATCCGGAAAAGAACCGGGGCGTAGCGGGGGGAGGGGAGGGGAGGGAGGACGCGCGCGCGCGCATTCATGAAATAAAAGATCCGTTGATATGAAATGTATAAAAATTTTAATGAAAATCAATATCGCTTTTGAACAAGTTGGCCGGTGACTGGCCAGAAACGCGTAAAAAACACGCGTTTAATGCGTTAACGGTGGCGGTGGTAACCTGGGCTTAATCCACCGGGACGGAATTTATTTTACTTTAATACGTAAAAATACGTATGAATCGCGGGACGATTTTTCGTCTCGTTTCCGGTTTGTTTTCTCGCCGCGTGTATAAGCGTGTGAGTGTCGGTCGGCCGGTTGTGTGTTTGTATTCCTTCCACCGCGGGGATCATTTTTATACTTGGCCCCGTGTATTTACGACGGAGAGATCGCCCTTCCCCCCCTCTCTCTCTCTCTCTCTCTCCGCTACGCCACCACCACTCCTCGCCGGGGCAAAATTATTTACGACCCCGTCCCTGAGTGGACGTCCGTAATTGGCCCTAAAATCCTTTGGCAGCTGCCTTCTTTCAAAACGGTAGACGGTTTCGCCGATCGTAACTCATCTTTCCACTACACGCGTGTTTCTCCAACGTGGCGATGTATTTTCGGTATAAACCGCGAAACCCTTTGTTTATCGCAAGAGTATGGAAAGATCTGGGCGATCTGTTTCGGGGGAGGGGGGGAGGGGTTACGAGAGCGCGTACGGACGCTCCTTTCGATCTTTTTAACTCGATCGTGAACGAGTTAGTATTCGTGGGGAGCTTCTTTTTTCCTCGAAAAAGTTTCAGTTTCACGGAAATTCCACTTGTCCGTTCCTCTTGCCAAGCCATATGTGACTTACAAGCATTTGTTCGTGTTTCGCGTTGTATATTTTTTAAGAAGCGTTGTTGTATCTTTAAATAAATTTACAAGCGGAATATTGATATTTATTCCCCTCTCGTTTATATATTCTTTTGTATATTCGCGTCAGAAAGATGGGGCGGGGGAAAAAATTTTTCAATGCATATTTTAAAGGAATCTTTACGCGCTTGGGTAATTATAATTACTCGAGTCTGTGCTTTTCTTTTCTTTTCTTTTCTTTTCTTTT
>NW_025222632.1:279600-294600 GCF_014066325.1 Apis laboriosa
TTTTTTTTTTTTTTTTTTTTAATTTTGCCCGAAACACTCCATAAACGAATTAAACGGACGGAGTCGAAAATCGGAGTTTAAAAAAATAAAGATATTCAATGTTACATTTTCACGTCGGATAACGCATTTTTCCGTTAAATATGAAACTATACCATTTTATTTCACCATCGAATTTAAACTCCATTCTACATTTATATATATATATATATATTTATATCTCGTAATTTCGTACGCAATTTCTTCTATATCCTTCTATATGAATATGTATATCGTTATATCGTACGTAATAATAATAATAATAATAATAATAATAATAATAACAACAATAATAACATGTAAATCGCGTTCCCTTTTTGCATACGATGTCGCTACCTTTTTTCAAAACAGAGAGACCCGTATGCAACGTGACAAACAAATATGTATTATAAATCCAAGAATATTGTTAATAGTCGATAGATATTTATTACAGGATAAAATTGTAAGGGAATCGGCAAGCCCCTCCTGAAAAAAATCTCTGCGCAACAATGCCCCTCCCTTCACCTTTTATTTTCAAATATGGACGCTTATCTGGCCAGGTGATTGCCGCGAATTCAAGTTGAAAACGAGCGCGAGTATCGGATAAAATATATCGCGCGTACGATCAACAGTTTCATTCAACAGTTTATCTCATTCTGCCTCCTCCAAAAAAAAAAACCCACTCGATTCTTCTTCTCGAGCCGATCCATCATAAAGTGTCTCCCTTCCGATGTACAAGAAACAATAACAACAATTTCTCTATAATAAATCTCATCGTCCGGTGGAAGACTTGTACTTGTTCAATTTTCGCCCCACGACGACCTTCGACGCAAAAATGCAACGCATAAACGCATTCTGAAGCGAAGAGATGAAGGGGCGAGAGAGATGAAAATCGGAAAAGGAAGGAAGGGAGGGAGGAAGGAAGGAAGGAAGGAAGGAAGAGGCGAGCCGCGGGGGAGCATCGCGAAAGAAATTCGCGGCGAAAAGCGTACGCGCTGGCACGCTTTAGCAGTAATTTCGTATTAAGGCCGGCGTGACGTGTGCCTCGTCGGAAAGGCCGGGGGAGTATTTGCGAGGGCAATGCACTCTGGAATGCACGAGTCGACCAGCCGGCGGTATACGACGTAATATTATATATTTTATCGCTTTATTTGTTCTAACTTCTCCTCCTCCTCCTCCTCCTCCCCCTCCCCCTCCCCTTCCCCCTCGTAGCCCCCTCACGCACCGTCGTGTCCTTCTCGCGTTGCGACGAACCAAGCGCGCTTCGACCGCGTGGCGTGTAACCCGTGTTTCTTTCATACGACTCTCTCTCTCTCTCTCTCTCTTTCTTTCCTTTGTCTTTCCTGTATTCTTGTCGAGTATATATATATATATATATATATATATATATATATATANTATATATATGGAATTCGTTCTCTTCTCCTTGCGTACGCGAAAAAAAGAAGAGGAAAAAGAATTGCGTGCTCGATTTCGACACGAGGCACAAGGTATCGTCAGCTTGTTATTGACCGGACGGTACATGCACGATAACGCGCGCGATATTTTTATAGACCCACGGGGTTACGTGCAATAATAAATATCGTGACGCGAGATTAAATAATAAATCTCGGCGAGAGATAGCGTCGCGTACCCGTACCCGATCCTGCACTACTACCACCACTACCGCCGAATCGCCGAATCCGGACGCCGGGGCTCGACCTTCGTCGCGCGCGAAATATACGATATTGGAGGGGGAGGGAAAAAGTCCGGGTAGGTCAGTGTCGGCAAGAGAAGAAGGGAACAAGTGTATACGAATATAGATGCGCAATATATATATATATATATATGTATATATAGATAGGTGTTGCACGCGCGTCGCCATTACCAGCAACTCGTCTCGAAATTCTACTCTCCGCCGAGGCGATTTTAAAAGCGAGACACTCGAGGCGATTCCCTTTCGCCTCGGTCGGTTAACCGAGGCGCCCGCCGAGATCGAACCGAAATATTATAAAACTCGGTCGGTAAAACTCGGCTCGAGGGGGGAGGCGGTCATTATGCTTTTTAATGCCCGTTTCGTATATCGGATCGAGTATAATTTTTTTCGGGTAACGTCCGGCTCAGCGCCTGGACTGGAAAATGACACGTTCCAGGGGAAATTGGAAACAGCATTGGTTCCAAGCCAAGCCGAAAAATCGTGGTTGCCGCGTGGATGATGGCGGAGGCGGCGGCGGCGGTAGCCGCGTCCCTAGCCTCGCCCGGGGTGAGGGCGAATGCTAAAAAGCCGGAGCTGAATAAATAAACAGTTTTTAATTGCGGCCCGCTGCTGCCGGGTAAAAACAATAATTATTGGCTTGCCGTGGCAACGTATCCGCGTGTTACGTCCCCCGGTCGCTCGCCCGCCCGCGCCCGCTCCTCTCCCCTCCCCTCCTCCGCTTCGAGGCGCTCGCGAGAGATCGGCGGGGAGGAGGGGGAGGAGGAGACCTGTCGTTCCGGCATTCCACCGCGACGCTAATTACCCGAAAACGCTTTCCAAAGAAACTCTACGCTCTCGCTCCCGGATTTACTGCCCTCTCCTCGCTATTACTCGCCTTCCCCCTCCCCCCTATCACTCGGCCAAGAGCGTATCGTAGCGCCAAGTGTTGTTGCTCGTCTCTCGATAAACGGAGGACAGAGAGAGAGAGAGAGAGAGAGATAAAAAAAAGTTGCCAACGAACTGTTGTTCAACTTTGGAAATTATAGAAATTATCCTTTCGAGTATGGTATTCGATAAGATGAAGGAACGATTGGTTATCGATCGAGATCGATACCATCTTCGTTTTTCCCTTTTCCCTCCATATTCGTGTAATACGAGACCGATAAAGATTTGGAAAAACTCTGCGATTTTTCAAAAAGAGGTTAAGTTGTTCGAATCCACGATTTCGTCGAATGATCGTCGTCGAAGATGGAGGGAGGGAGGATACGTTTGGAGGATCATTTCGCGAATAATAATACCTACATTACGGATAATAATTACGATCCGTAATAAGGATACCGAGAAAGGTTACGTTAATGCCAACGGAGTCGTTCGAAACTTTTGGTCCAAGGATTAAGCAATTTCCTTCTCGAACATTGCTTTTCCCTTCTTTCTAAACTAATATCCTTTTTTTCCCCCCTCCTCCTCCTCTCACGAACGATATCGTATCCGTAAGCGTAAAGAAAACGCGAGTCTCGCGGGACACACCTGCACATCCGAGGCCGGTCGATCACGGTCGGTGATCGAGCCGCCCCCGGATTCATCAAGACCAACCAACCAACCAACCAACCCTCCTCGCCCCCATCCCTCGTATTATTTTTGTTTCTGTATATTCTTCGGGTATTTCTTGGCGGGAGAAAAAGGGGGAAACTCGTTCCACGAACAAGAAAGTAAACGATTTATCTGTCTTTGTAGCTTGCTTTTTTCTCTCTCTCTCTCTCTCCCTCCCTCTCTTCTTTTCTCTCAATGCTTGCCCGTGCCCGCGTTCCCGCGGCATTTCGGTACAACGGCCCACTCTTCTCTAGCGAGCGCTCGCACAGTAATAACCGGCGCCGAGCACAGACGAGCGGAGCTATAAATATCGTATAGTAAACACGAGAACAGATAAGGGAGAGCGTGAAAACTTCGGGTATAATAAAATACAGATAAGTCCGCGAACAAATAGTCCTGACCGTAGAATTTTACGGGGAGGGGGGAAGAGCGAGCGACCGAGCGAGCGAGCGAGAGAGAGAGAGAGAGAGAGAGAGTGAAAAAGAGGAATGCGGGACCGCAGGGGAGGGGAGGGGAGGGGAGGGACGGCTCGAGGGAAGCACAGCTGGAAAAGGGGGGAAATAATCGTGAAAATTACTTACGGGCCAACTTCTTCTATGCACGCGGAAGAAGAAAGCTTCGCGGGGAGGGGGAGGGGAGGGGAGGGGAGAGGGTGAGGAAGAGATCGCGCGATATTCTCTCTCCTTCCCCTCCCTCTCTTTCTTTCCCTTTTAGCTTAGACTTTTAATTATTTCTCAACTCTTGCTTTATTCGCGATATCCTCTTTCCTCGAGACACGTATACACGTATATATATATATTCCTCGTCTGAAATACGGAAATCCGGATATAATTTTTGTATTCGCGATTTCTTTCGATACGCAAGTATATGTGTATGTATGTATGTGTGTATCTATTATATTATCGGACGTCTTCTATTTTTTTTTTTTTTTCTTTCTTTTTGATAAACGACGTTTCATCGACTCGGTTTTACGATTATTTAGTATAAATAATAGTATAGAGATGGATTACGTTGTCGAGTAGTGGCCTCGTCTTCTTTGATGATTTTGAAAGACCTTGAAACGTGTTCGAATGCATAGCATTTCGAAAGTTTTTTTTTTTTTTTTTTTTCTTTTTTTAAGCGAAATATCGATTATGCATAAAGAAGAAAGTTGTTCGACATGACATTTTAAGCTAATCGGCAGGTTGATCGTAAATATGAATATAAATATTAAATAAATAAATAAATTGCGATAAAAAGAGAAAGAGCGATAATGCTGTCGCGTCTTAAACGCAATATCCAATCTATATATGTATATATATATATATATACACACACACACACACGCACACACATACGCATAGTCTAAACATAAGATTCGTCGAAGAAATAAAACCAGGACAAACTGGAAATATTGGATATACCAGAATAAAATATCCACGTTTTAAGTCACGCTAGACGCAACATCGTAAAAAAAGAAAAAAAAAAAGTTGACACATAGTCGAATCGATTTCGAGGGATGGATAGATTCTATTATAAGTTTAAACGGCCCGTCGATGCGTAGAGATAAATATCGTGATTTTTCAAAATTGTAAAATTTTTTTAAAAATATAATAAACGCAGCTACCTCTATTACAATAGCTAAAACTGTTTTCATATAATTTTCAATACAAACACATCCTCCCAAAATTTATTCAATTGCAAAATTAAAGCGTGACCCCTCGTTATTATTAATTAACCTTCGGTCGAAGAAATTTCTGACCGACTCGGCTATAAGGATATAAAAATACTGGAGGAGGAGGAGGAGGAAAGAATGGGGTGGTACCAAGAAGAAGAAGAAGAAGAAGAAGAGGACGGAAGGACGAAGAGCGGAAGGGAAAAGGAGAGGGAAGAGGGGTGAAAGAACGAACGGAGGAGAGTAGAACGGAGAGCTGCGATTAACGCCGACGTTTTCTTGCGCTCGCTCGGCCAGAGCGATGTTTGTTCTGGGAAATGCAATCACGCTGTCATATAAAATATAACTTGCTTCCTTTTCCTCCCCGTCTCCGCCTCCGCCCGCGCCACCGTCTCTCTCTCTTTCTCTCTCTCTCTCTCTCTCTCTCTGCCTTTCTACGGCACGCCTCTCGATTTCCACGGTAATCGTGGAACATAACTGACATTAGGCCTCGCCGTGGTTCGCAGATTATGCGAAAACTACAGGCCATTTCCGTTTTTTCCGATTGCCTCCTCCTTCCAAGAAAACGCGGTCAACCTCTCTCCTCTCCTTTCATCCTCCCTTCCTTCTTGCCTACCACTTTTCCTCGCCGTTCCTCTCATTGTTCCTCCCTCCCCTCGAGATACACCACGGCCGTTTCCGCTTTCTCGATCGCCGTACGCACTGTCCCGTACCCGGCCATCCTTCTCTCTCTCTCTCTCTCTTTCTCGAGCACACACCGCTTTCCACCTGTTCCTCAGAGCTTTACCCGTGGAAGCTCGTTTAGCTTGCTACTCGTGAATTGGAAGGGATTAGGTTTTGACGAATTTCGAGGAAAAAATGGAGGAGAAAAGGGAAACGATTTATTTGTAATTAGTAATCGTGAGGTAGTTTTTTTTTTTTTTCCGTGAAAAAAAATATATCACGAATGTTTATTCGATATATTACGCAGATTCTAAATTCACCGCACCCACGTTAGTAGGTAATAATACGTGTAG
The DNA here is from genome assembly GCF_014066325.1 of Apis laboriosa. NCBI lineage: Eukaryota > Metazoa > Arthropoda > Insecta > Hymenoptera > Apidae > Apis > Apis laboriosa. Next base: position 285,551 of record NW_025222632.1, read on the forward strand.
GATAATTACGATATATATATATATATATAAAATAAAATTTACATATATGCATATTCCTTTGGTATTAATCCATACTGTGTGTGCGTGCGTGCGTGCGTGTATCATTTATCTGCTGATATCCGCAAAAGTCAAACATTTTTATATATATCTTCTTGCGTGCAAATTCCGAGAAATTTCTATACGACTATAATTAATTGTTATTAAAACGAAATATTATTTAACGATTTTGAAATGTAATACTACGATGTATCGATGTATTTCACATCATTTTTCCTTTTTTTTTCTTTTCCTTTCGGAGAACGGTGTTTCGAAAACTCTTTCTCGATCGCGTGTACATGTACAAAGAAGGAGAAGGGGAAAGAATTTGGCGGCAACGGCACGTTGAACCACGTAGAAGAGGAGCGAGGCGAGCGGTTGATAATCTCGGTGAATTGGCACGCGGAAAACGGGAGACCGGCCACGATAAAAATCGTGATCGCGTGAGAACGGCCCGTTGATTTTTCCCGCGTTTTATTTTCAAGAAGTTTGGTTCAAAGTTTAAAATTTTTAACTCGTCTCTCGTGCCTCTTTTCCATCCTCGTGCCCTGAGGGGGGAAGGTTTCGTTGACCATGAAAGCCTAAATACAATGATGTGTATATATAATATATATATATACACATAGTCGATTAATAAATGATCGCTCTTCCTCCGGATGGACGAGAGAGAAAAGATCGAAACATACACGGTTCGTGGCAGGGATTGCTATCCGTGGTGAAGGTTTCGTCGTTAAAACACATTGTGTCGTGTATAATACAAAAGTATTCGCGTCCGTTTCGCGAGGAGGCAGAGAGAGAGAGAGAGAGAGAGAGAGAGAGAGAGAGAGAGAAGGTAGAGGAAGGCAGAGAAGAAAGGGAGAGAAACGAAACGTGGCGGTGGGGCTCTGACCGAAGAGAAACATATTTCTTTATTATTACTCCCACCAAGCTTATTTTTCTTACCCACCGACTTGGATTCCAGATGGTTGCCTCGCCTCCTTTCCCCTCCCCGCTCCTTCCACCTTTCTCCCGCTCGCCCCCCTCCCCTCCCCTCCCCTTCCCTCCCCTTTCCTTTCCTATCCTCCCTCCTCCCACTCTTCCTCTTTATCTCCTCGCCTTCTTAGACAAGAAAAACTTAACCCCGAACTCGTCGTTCCCTTTTTGTACGCGCGCTGCCGGGAGGCGAGATCCCTCCCGAGCGCTAGTCAAGGAAGAGACACGAGAACAAGGACGAACGGTGAGGGGAGGGGAGGGGGAAGCGAGAGTGGACGAATGAGAGAAAGGAAAGAGAGAGAGAAATAGGTAACAGACGGTACTTTTGCAACGGATACAGGCAGCAGGACGAGTATAACGCAAGAAAAACGCGTGTCCGAGCCTCGTGTTTTTTTTTTTTTTTGCTCTCTTTGCTCCGTCGAAAATTCGAGTATCGCGCACGAACGGACGTTTCTTTGTCCCCATACCCATAACCCCGGCCGAAATAGAGACGTTTGAGAGATGCACGTGCGGCGCACGTCGCATCGTCACGCGACCTCGGTTTGAATTCCAGCCAATCCTCAGCCCCCTATCGTTCTATTCGGGAGCCAATCATATTTGCGAGTTTTCGATGAATCGAATTACAGTGGTGGCTCGATAGTATTAGACGTGAAGTTGTTCCTATCGTTTTTGTTTTGCACCTGTGTTCCTTTTTTCTTTTTTCACGGATATTGTCTTCTTCTTTCATATATTTCATATATTTCACTCGGATTTTTATTGTTTCTCGTCGAGGAGTGAGCGTTCGTACCGAAAATACTATATACATCGACAATTCTCGAAACGCGTGTTTCTTAGGTTAGGTTAGAGACACAACGTATTCTCTCCACATCGAAACACCATTTTACTTTACGCATGAAGGTAAGCCTCGCGTAACACGGAAGTTAGGTTATGGAGGAATGTCGCGTTATAAAAGCGTTATATACGAGGTTTAATTAATCCAAAAGCGGTATACGTTTTTCGAAAACAATCGCAGAAGAATAATGCGTCGGATAATGTTAATCGTCGATCAAACTGAAACCGTTCGAATTGAAAAAAAGTTCGCGATTCGATCCTTTCCATTTTAAATTAGAAATATTATTATTCGATACTTTTTAAAACTTAATTACTTGCTAAAAATTATATCGCGAATCGATATTAATAACTAATTCAACATTTCTACGATAAATTCCGATCCACCGTAACGAACAACTTTACTTTCTTACTCGATAAATCGAATATATATCATCGTGTTGCATTAAAAATTTCTACTGCAAGAAGCATAGAAGCATCGTATTTATATCGTCTCGAATTGATTCGCCTAGATTCGATTCCCGTTCGGCTATCGTCCACCATCGAATCCCGCCGTCCTCTTCCTCTCGATTAGGAATTTTATCCCGCGAGAGAAGAAGAAAACTTTCTCGAGCAACTGTACCCTGGCGTCGGACTGCCGGTTCGGCTGTTATTATTTGTATATTATAATTTAGATACAATTATATCTGTCTCCTCGTCGCGCTCTCCGCGCGGCCGCTATCCTCGTCCTTCTCTCCCGTTTCCTCCCTCCCTCTCTCTCTCTCTCTCTCTCTCTCTCTCTCTCTCTTCCTCGACGGTCTCGCTCCTCGTTCCACCGTCCGTGGAACACGACACGAAACATCGAGCGAAGACCTAAGAGAAAGGGAAAGATACGGGAGAACTCGGCGAGATTCGATATACATACATACGCGCGTGTATATATATATATATACGTGCTTATGCGTGCGGGTAAAAGAAACGGAAGACTTGGGGCGAATGAGACGGATATACATCACGGTGGTGGGAATGCGCTAGCCGCGGAACGAGTAGGACAGAGTAGAAAATTGTGCGGGGCGGAGGGAGGGAGACAGAGAGAGAGAGAGAGAGAGAGAGAAGAAAAGGGACGGAAAGGTATAATAAAGGCCACAAGGAAGGGCGAGGGGAGTAGTATTTGGAATCGCGTTGCGTAGTAGTAGTAGTAGTAGTAGTGGTGGAGAGTTTCGAGCGAAGGTGTTCGTAGATGCCGCGCGAGCGAGCCGTGGAACGGTGGGGCGAGGGAGAGACAGGTGAAGGAGGAGAAGCCGGTGGTCGCAAAAGCGCGGAGGCGATGGTGGAGGAGATGTGGTGGTGGTATGCCAGCGGGGGTGGAGGAGAGGGGAGGAGGAGGAGGAGGAGGTGCGGTCGTTGGCGGCGGCGGCGAGGGTGCGAGCAAGACCGAGATAGCAATAAAATATATTACCGGAGAAAAATGATGGCACTGCGAGACAAAGAGGGCCGATGGCATTAGCCGCGCGGCAGCCTCGAGGAATTCCACCGGCGTTATTTCGTTGCGTTACCTGCAACCTGACTTACCTGCGCCTGCTGCACTCGCCTCCTATCTTCGAGAGATATTCCTTTGAGCCGTTCCACCTGTCTCCACCGGCCCTTTTTTTTCATCCTCCCCCTTGACTTCCGCAACCCTCGTTGCGTTCTCGTTACGTTCGCTCGACATTACTCGACTTTTCCTCGACCTCTGTCTCGGCCATCACCTTTCCTCCTCTTCTCAACGTATCTTATCTTATACGTCGAGTTTAATCGCTTCGACGAGTGATAGAGGGGGTACACGCGTGTACGCGCGTAACTTTTACGTATTTGCGCATTTTTGTGCGTGAAAGAAAAGGAAGGTTTCTTGGAAAAATAGTATATACGCAGTGTAACGAAACGCTGCCGGTTTATGGGAGAGAAGAGAAAAGGGGAAATGTTGGGGTGACGAGAGGGGAGAGGAAGGTTTCGAAAGAGGATAGAGAGAGAGGGGCGGCGGTGAAGAAGAAGAAGGAGGGAGGGGCGAGGGCGTTTTGTAATTTCTATAATTTAAACTCCGCGGCAGCTGGCGCGGCTCGTAATTGCTCTAACCCGGAGGAACGCGTGAGCCTGCGTGTTTACTTTTAATTCTTTCTGCTAGCGGGCATAGCCGCTACCGCCGCGCCTCTATCCTCGCTTCGACTCCATCGAATGAAATCTCGATTCTTTCGAGATGAAAATTCCTTTTCCAACCAACGAAACTTAATCTTCGTCAAATTCTTCTTCTCTCTCTCTCTCTCTTCCTCCATATGTCGTTCCATACATCCATTTTTATCCCCCCCTCCTCCGTTTTCCTTCTTTGTTAGAAGACCAGAAATAATATAATAACCACGGATTCGTCCATCCTCTCCTCTACTCTGCCTCGCGTCGCGTCGCGTCGCCTTGGCTATGCCTCCTCTTACCTCCTCGTGCCTCGTCTCGTCTCGTCTCGTCTCGTCTCGTCTCGGCTCGGCTCGGCTCGGCTCGCCTCGCCTCGCTTCGTTTCTCCGACTCGTTGAAAAATCGTCCGTCGTAAACGGGAACAGCGGTTTTATTGTTCCACTGCAGACAATGCCCGGGAATATTATAAAAACTTTCCGACGGAATATATTAATGTTAACTCATCGCTTTACCGTTAGGCAAACTTTTCGGTCGAGCAAGCTTCTGCGTCTTTGTGTCTCTGTCTCCGTTCCCCGTCTTCCTTCTTCCTTTCCTCTCTCTTTCTCCTCTCTCGCTTCCTAGTCGATCCTCCTCCTCCTCCTCCACCTCCCTCCACTCCGCGACTCGTTCCATTTCGCGACTTTAAATCACCGCGATGCCGCCTCTCCCCGCTGCAACATCCTTGTCGATCGCGGGATATAATTCATCCCGGGCGACGAACCGAGATTCCGTGACCAAAAATTTCCTCCCCCCCCCCCCGACTTTTCCTTCTTCTTTTCCTCTTACTTCTTCAACTCCTCGTCGACGCTGAATATTCGTCTTCCCGATTTTATAAGTAAGCACGATCCAACAACCGAACCAACCACCCACCCAAACGCTTGGAGCCACCCAAGCAACGTTTCGGGGTGAGCGCGAGCCGCGCGCTCGAGAAGCGGAACGACTCGACACTGGCCCCACGACTCGACGATAAACTTTAATGTATTCCAAATTATTAAAATATATTCGTGGCGTAGATATTTTAACGAGCCTCGTCGCGCTAGCCGTCGCGGTGCCAACCGAACAAATTATACTTATAACGACTTATTTAAATTTATATCGCGCGTAAATCTATCTTCCCCGCCCACGACGCTAACCGAGCAGCAGCAGCAGGAGGAGGAGGAGGAGGAGGAGGAGGAGGAAACTTGGCCGTCCGTAATTCCACCTGAAATCTTTCGGAATTGTCTCGCTCGGCCGCTCTCCTCCTCCTCCTCCTCCTAGCTTTCTTCCTTCCCCCTGTTCCTTAAGAGAACTCGTCCGATATCCCGTTTATCGCGCGTTACCCAAACCGTTGGTCGGTCAGAAAGAAAGAAAGAAAGAGAGAGAGAGAGAGAGAGAGAAAGAGGGAAAAAAGCGCGCGCACATCTCCTCCGCCCTGTAGATATTTCCACGATCGGGCGATGATTTAGGTAGGTAATTATATTCGGTACCGCGAAGTGGGATTGCTCGCGCGGCAAACAATTAATTGCGAACGAATAGGAAGGGGGGAGGGGCTCGGAATATTACCGTGCTTATTTTTCATCCGGCCTCCACGGGCGCGCATTTCGCGCCTGTTTTTAATATTACACCGCGCGGTGGCGAATGTTTTAACCTCCTCCTCCTCCTCCTCCTCCTCCCCATACCAGGCTACTTTCGGGAAGCGGGCGGCGGTATCGCGTCCGTAACGAATTTACGATATTAATTTGGCGTGCCGCCTTGGCGATTTATTATCTACGCGGTGGTGGCGGAGGCGGAGGTTTCCATCGGAGGGAATGGAAAATAAAAAAAAAAAAAAAAAAAAGAGCAGATAGAGAGAGAGGGGAGAGAGAGGGGCGATTTAGTTGGAAACACGGAGATTCGAGGTGGGGGAGGGAGAGAGGGAAGGGGATGGTGGGTTGACGAGGGATGAGCGGCAGCTTGGGCGGCAAAGGAGAGGGCGCGAGAAGAGGGTTAACCCTCGAGGGAGAGCCGCGACAATTCGCAACCGGCGCACGACGATATACCGAAAATATATATATATATATATATATATATATATGTATATGTATATGTATATGTATATATATATGCTATATGAGAGCCACAGCGATAAAACGATAATTCTATAATTTATTCCCCGTGTGTGTGTGGGTGTGGAGCGCGGACGTGGCTCGAGATCGGTGTGTATACGGCTCGTATATGGGCCGCGCAGTTGGCGTTAATATATCATCGGACGCATCTGCCCCCAACGACGCGTTTCAATATGTTCTACGAGTGTATAACCGTTTCTATAGAAATATTCTCGCTCGCGTGGATATAAATACACGCACCGGCGGACCGACCCTCGGCGGGCGGCTCTCTTCGAGCCTTCGCTTCTTCTTCTTTCTTCTTTCTTCTCGGTGAGACTCGGTTAGTTTGCTTGAAGTTTACTTATTCGAGAGGCTGACAATTGGCGATAGGATGACCGTTTACAGGTCATCTTTTTCACGGTCGCCAAATTCGTTTGTAAAAAAAGTAAACGTATTAACTTTTCGTTTTTACTTTAATCGTTCAGTTTAGTTAAATTTTGACTATTTTCTTGCTCGAGAGTGAAATGTTTCGTGAGATTCCTTCGAGAATAATAATAATTCGAAATTTGGACACTGTATCGTAATATCTTAAGGGAATCGAATGGGGTATGTGAAATCATTCTTCATAGAATCGACGAACGATCCGTGCCTTCTTGCTTCGAAGAAGAAGGCCGGCCGGCTTCTTTTTCTCGTTCCTTCATCCTGGTAGACGCAATTTTGTATCGACCATTAGCGACCGGGGTGCTGCTGGTGCACGGCTTGATGGAAATTTATGACAGTCACTTGATTGGGTTCAACGTTCCCCGTATTTCATTCTTCCAAACCGCTTCCCTCCATTTCTTTTGCCTCCCCGTTTGGATTCCAAGGCCCTAACGACCCATGCGACGACAATTAAAACGCTCACCTATGCTCGTCGTATATCGGATATCAACTCGACAGTTTTTCAACTTGAAAACGAAGAGTTGAGCGACGACTACTTTTCCACGGTAAAATTCTAGAGATCAGTGATCTGAATTCTGAAAGCCTTTTAAACGAATACATCGAAAGAATTTAAAAAAAAAGAAAAAACGCGGCGGAATTGTCGCATTTGGACACCATATGGGCAAAAGTTCAGAGGGTAGGGAAAACTATCTGGGGAAACGAGAAGTTAACCAACGTCAAAAATTTTTTTTGACATCGACACAAGGACATCGTTACGGACGCGTGGGACCAACGACCCGTTCGCGATCGATCATGTTTCGGAAATATATCGGCGAACAGAGGACCTGGACGACCCGGGGTTTGGGATAACGAGGTAACGTACAACGGTGGAGAAGGATTCGAGGCACGTTGTCGAGGGGCAAGGAATAATAGAAGCGTCGAAATTGCCCTCGAAGAACTCGCGTTGTTGCGTTGATTTACGGGACGACGAGTGGACGAGTGCGCGCATCACCGAACTTTTTTACAATTATTATTTTTCCACGTATATTTCTCGCGCCCGCGTATTACCGGTCGTAAATTTCATCCGCCCTCGAAATTGGCCCGCGAGCGGCGGCCTGTTACACCCCTCCCTCCTCTCCTCCTCCTCCTCCTCCTCCTCGTCCCCTGCGGAACGAAGCAGAGGCAGGGTTAATTCTAATAGAGCGATGCGCGCAGACAGTCGAACCTTTGGCATTTCAATCACGGATCACGTCCGTTTTTAAAACGAGAATCGGACGAGAAAAGTAGAATTCATTTCTCCGTGTCCGGTGGTCGGTTAGTACGTTTCAAACGTTTTGTCGAACGGTTTATTATTCGATGATGAAAAGTGATGAAAGGGATGGAAAATGGTCGAATCGAATTACGAGGTGGAGATCGATAGAAGTGACTTGGAGCTGGCCTTGAAGGAGGGGGAGGGGGAGGGACGAAATCGCGAAGCGGAGCGCTGCTCGGGACTACGTGTCGACTACGGGCCGTCGGTCCGTTTCTTCACCCGTTAATGGAAACGTCGTTACTACGGTATTGGGTCGAATTAGCCGATCGAACGATTAATTCTCTGACGATTTCATTTAATTAAACTCCCTTTGCCGGACGTCGGAATTAAACGACGTTAAATTATCAGCGGCGCTCTCTCGCCTCGAGATTACGTCGTCGCGCGAATTAACGACGTTTCTTCGAGCCTTTTCCCGGTGGAGAAACAGCAGAAAATTCCAACGGACGAAGCCAGGTTCAATAGGCATTCCTTCGTCCCCACGCGTACAGAGAAAATTATATATATATATATATATACGAGCGTGCGAACCTTCTAACCTAACTTTTCGAAAATTATTAACCCTTAGTTTAACTCTTCGTAAATATATTTCGATTTCATTTCCTCCTGTAAAAATACCACGCTTCTGAGAGTTCGAAATAGAAAGATGGATATACCCAACGTCACGGGTAAAAATCTTCTTCCATGAATCATCTCCAAAATCATCCTCCACATATCCGCTCATTTCGTGATATGATAGACTTGTTCGTGATCGTTCGTCGATATTCGGCAACGTTCGCCATCGTTCGTCTATACTCGGCCACGCTCGTGTGCCACGATCGAGCAAAGGGTGCGTATCGGGAGCGAGATCGACGCGTCGATAGGGGTCGAATATCGGTCGATTGTCGAGAGATGGGGGGGAGGAAAGGAGGGGAGAGGTGTGAGGGGGTGCATAGCCGGCCGAGAGCCTACGCACGAACGGAATGTTCCTGGAATCGAAATGAAAACGCGGCCGGGCAAGCATCCATAAAAACCCTTTCGCCCCCGGCAATTAGCAATAAAGTTTTCATCGTTTAATAAAGGTCGGCACAAATAAATGGGACGATAAAAAATCGACATACAATACGCGCTGCGAGAGAGCCCCGCCACTCTCTCGCCCATAGAGAAACGCGACAGACATATAATTCTCGGATGTACGTGCAGAGACTGTATCCCGTGAATGTGCAACCGTACCCGCCAGATTTCCCGTGTCCGTTTTATTGTAC
>NW_025222632.1:297100-298635 GCF_014066325.1 Apis laboriosa
CCTTCCCTTTTCCTTTCGTCCTCGAAAAAGGATCGAGCCGGATCACGACGAATCGAGTCTTTTAATCTACTTGACCAGTATCGTTCGAATCGTTTTGCGTCTCGAGGAAGAAGAAGAGGTGGAGAGGGGACGGTGGGAGGGGTGCGAAACGAGCAATTCGTTGTTACATTCGGAGGGAGAGGGAGAGGGAGGGGGAGGAGGCGCTGTGAAAAGCGGCGCTTTTGGCAGAGGATCCTTGGCGGGCGCGATCGGCGAGAAGAGAAGAACGGTTTGGAACGGGAGGTGAAGGGGAGGAGGAGCGCGAGAGAGCAGAGAGAGAGAGAGAGAGAGAGAGAGAGGAGTGGATCGGCGGACCTCGAATAGGACTGGAATTTTCGTTTGTCCCCTTTTCCGCCCTTGCTTTTTTTTTCCCTCCTTTTTTTTTTTTTTTTTTTTTTTTTTTTTTTTNCCCTCGTCGAGCGAGCCCTCGCGGCACTGCGCCGCGTCGAAAAAAAAGCCCGATTTTTTCCTCGCTACACTTCTGTGTTATTTGCTTTATGGAACGCCTGTTACAGATAAATATAATAGGCATTCATCGCCGCGTATTGTCTCCGACGAAGCGCCCTGCGCGCCGGGGCTTTTACATTTTTTCCACCCACCCACCCCTGCCCACCCCCCTTTCGCCCCTCCCCAACCCATTTTTTTTGTCTCACCGCCGCCACCACCACCACCACCACCGGCATCGTCGCATCAGCATCGCGCCGTCACCGCCACCGCCACCGCCACCGCCGCCACCACGATTGCGGGTCTCACACACGCGGTGCACACGCGAGCTCTCATTTTTATTATTCGCGTTTTTTGGAATTTTTCCAGTGGCGCCCAGCATTGTTTCACGGTTTGTCATTGTTATACGCCTACATCCTGCCAAGCGAGAGAGAGGCGAGGGCTCTAGAATCCGGGATCCACCGAACCCTGCAACCCCCATCCTCCCCCCATCCCTCTCCATCCCCGCCTAGTTCTTCCTCCCCCTGTTATCCTACCCCTGAGCTCACCCATACGGCACCACTCCCCTACTCCGTCGGCCCAACCCTCGTCGGGCGCCGGTTACACTCCTCGGCGAACGACGATCCTGATGACGATGACTACGACGACGGCGGCGCCGCGAATAGCGATGACGCGACCACGCGAGTCGACAACGATCACGAGGTTGTTGTGGATGAGCTCGAGGAGGACGATGACGGGTGTGCACGACGAGGGTTGGTGGCTAACAGGGGGGTGGTGGCCCCCCCTTCGTTCCGTTGATGATGACTGTCGAATGACTTGGGGGCGTTATCGATTCCGGGGAACGCGGGAAAACGATCCGATCTCCTCGTCGGTTGCTGCTCGTCTACGCACTCGGGGAGAAAAAAAAAAACTACTTCCTCTGTCGTGTCCGACGTTCATTCCTTCTTTTGTCCACGTGTTCTTGTGAAAACACCGGTACCTTCGTCGCTCGGTATTTAACGATCGTCATCGCGTCGTTGAATAATCATCGTCGATAAAAGAAAAAAAAAAAA
>NW_025222632.1:298683-409623 GCF_014066325.1 Apis laboriosa
GGGGGGGGTTCGGTCGTTAAAATCGGTCGGTGAGGGACGGCCAATTAAAGTGACGATTCCAGCCTGCGCTTTGCCGGCTGTATATCTATCTATCGCCCGATGACCGATCCGATGTCGAACACGTATGCATGGATTCGAGGCTCGTATGATAAATACGATCCTCTCTCTCCTAGCCTAGCGTGGAGGGCCGAAACGATAGCGGCCCTCCTCCTATCGTCCCCGGCCACGGAATACGCGCGCGAGCCGAGCGATAAACCGAGCGCGCGTACCTACCGCCCTCCCCTCCCCTCCTCCTCTTTTCCGCCGCCATTAAGTATTCCCGTACGCGTTGCGTTTATCATTTCGGCTTTACGTTTACGGTTACGATTACGATTTCATTCGAAGCGAGGGTCGACGAGCGTTTTTTGCTTTTTTTTTTCTCTCTCTCTCTCTCTCTCTCTCTCTCTCTGTCCCTCCGCGAGTTTTCGAAATCCCCCTCTTGTGTGCACTTTGCCGAGAGTTATCGCCGCTCGGTCGACGATCGGTTTTGGCGATTTTCGCGTGAGCCGCGCCCTCGATTTCCCCCCCTCTTTTTTCGAGTATCGGGGAGAAGAGGAGAGTGAGGAGAAAGGATGAGTGGAGGATCGAAGCGATTTTCTTCTTCTATCGATTGTATAGAATTTTTTGGTCTTCTCTTCGTGTAATTCGTGAAATTATGGGGAGGAAAGGGGGAAGGGAAGGGAAATTTCGTTTTCGTTTATTGGTCGGTGTTCGTTTATAAAGGGCGATGATTCTTGTGGAATTTATTAATGTTAACTTTATATGTAATTTTTCCCCAAATCTATTCCACGAGGAGAAATATTTGTCGAGATAAAACGATGCTTCGTACGTAATTTTATTGTTGTATACAGTTTTACGTAATTCGGGCGTCGTCATTTTCGGCCACGTCGACATTTACAATTTTACACGCGAATAAAATTTCGTCCGCTTCTAAAATAAGATTATGCACGGATATTTAATTCTTCAACTATTAAAAATCCTTATAACCTCGTCATAGGATTTTTCTATTCGATACGTTATTGATTCTTCTTGAAATACGATATCGATGTTATCAGGCTTTTGAGGGGAGGGGGGAAAAATAGGAATCCCCCACTTTTACTACTTTTATAATGCTTACACTCGAGCTTTATTTGTACAGGTAATCTCGACCAATAATACCTTATCTTTACGATCGTATCGAGAAATGAATATATTCCTATATTATACATTTCACGCGTATATTACGCGTATATATATATATATATATATCCCTTGCTATATACACGAGACGAAACAAATCCTTTTTTCCTCGCCCGAATCAAAAGAACGAACCAAGAAGAACCATCCCACCTGCGCGAGAAGAAGCAGAGTTCCATAAAACGAGTGGCGACCGAATGAGTGATCGATATCGATCTAAACGGGGCGACGTTTCTTCTCGCGGCACTTAATTAGAAAACCGAGCGAGCAAACGTGCTCTCGAGCCCGCCACGGGGGTAATAACGGGAGGAGGAGGTGGTTGGACGAGGTGGCGGGTCCGACTCGGACAAAAGAGAGGAAAAACTTTCGTCGCGTTCGATCCTTCGGTTTGGACGAGTAGCTCCGATCCGGGGAACTGGATTTTTCCTACCCTCCTCTCCACTCTTTGTTTTTCCTTGCTTCGCACAGTTCCGGCTCCATAATTTCGTTCCAACCGCGATGGAAAACGCTTTTTCTCCACCAGGACAGGATGAGAGAGAGAGAGAGAGAGAGAGAGAGAGAGAGAGAGAGAGAGAGAGAGAAGGATAATAGTCGGAGAGGGAGCGGTTCGACGAGTCCCCCTCTCGATAAAACGGAGACAAAAAAAGGGAGGGGGGAAGAGGGAACGTATCTTGGTGAGAACGACGGTCCACCGTTAACCAGGTTTTACTTCCTTCCTTCCTTCCTTCCTTCCTTCCGGGTACGAGCCAACGCACACACATACATACATACATACACAGATGCACACACAGATCGGGGTCGGCTGGAGTTTTCGCTCCAATTTCGAGCCGTTCCTCCGTGACTCCTCGATTGGAAGTAACGCCGTAGGGAACGGCTGGTCGAGTGGTTTGAACAGCCAAGATGCGGTATGGGAGAGAGAATCGACCTCGCATTATCGGTCGGCCGATATTTGCACTCCACTCGTACTCGCACGCGCACCTAGACCACGCATCGTCGTGGATACCATCGTGCGTCCACTTTTTCCATTCTCGTGATATTATACGTACGTACAATATATACAATATATATTGTACATATTATACGCACGTACAATATATACAATATATATTGTATATATATATATATATATATATATATACGCGTTTTTTTTTCTCGGGCCACCGATCGCCGGTGGCTCGTCTATCTCGCGAAATTATCGCCGGGGGAATGGTTGTGCTGCGTTGTCGTAGGCGAAGATGATGCGGCCAAGATAGCGCAAGCTGCAACGGCGCAGCTGTGTGGCCGTACGCGGTGCCACGGCCACGGCCACTGTGGTACCGTGCCTCGTCGTCGAGTACCATTGGCTTTCTCTCTGCGTCCCTTCTCTCTCTTCTCCTTTCTCTCTCTCTCTCTCTCTCCCTCGCGCTTCCATCCTCCACCGTACGTATCTCTCGACCGTATGTTGCGCCCGACCTTCTTCTTCCGCTCGTTCGAGCTACTGATCCGGTAGTGGTAGTGCATGCGTATACGTGTATATTCGTGTGTGTGTGTATATATATATATATATATGGAATGGAAAGGAAACGAAAAGGAAAACGAAAACGGTTCGCGGGTGGCCGCGAGGAGAGCGAGTTATCGCGGCGATAACTGGGATAAAGAGGAGGAAGGAGGGAGGGAAGGAGAAGGATGCGACACTCGGATTCGCACGAGAGAGAGAGAGAGAGAGAGAGAGCTCGTGTTGGTGGCGCGTGTTCGTCCGCCGATGCGGCTTACGGGTTATATTCAAATGAACGGTAAAAATCATCCATAACCGAGGGGTGGAAGAGGCACACCCTGGTATTGGTTATATTTAAATGGGTTTAATGCCCCGGCCGTACACCCTCGACCAGCAGCCGGCAACCGTCCTGGCTGCGTGTCCTCCTCTTCCTCCTTTCTCTTTTCTCTTTCTCTCACCCTCGACACTCTCTCTCTCTCTCTCGCGCGCGCGATTCTCATCCCCCAACGTCGCCGCCTCCGTTCCACCACCGTCTCGCGCCCTTCCTCCCCACCCTCTCCCACCGACACCACCGACACCACCCCAACCCACTGGCGCGGCTCGAGGGTTAAAGTACGCCGTCGATAAAAAGCAAGTGTGCCGGCAAGGTGGCGGGGGATGAGGGCCGGGGGTTGGGGCGAAGACGGACCGGGGTTAGGGGGGAGGGGATGGCGGCACCGTTCGTCGGCGAGACGAGTGTGGAACGCGTGCAACGAGGAGAGTTAAAACGGAAGGGAGAGGAGAGGCCCCGTGGCAAGGAAGGGGAGGGGGAGGGATAGAGGAGGAGGAGGAGGAGGAGGAAGAAGAAGGGCTCGAGAGAAGTCGGTGTCATTTTCATTCTTCCGCCTTTCTCTTTCCTCTTCTCCGGCACCTTTTTTTTTCCCTCTCTCCCCTCTTTTTCCCTTTTTTTCATCTTCTCTTCTCTCTCTTTCTCTCTCCTTCCACGCCGGCTGTACTCTCAACAATTAGGTATATCTCAGGCCACCCTCGACATTGTTTTCGCGGCATCTCGAGTGAGCTTTTCGCTCGAGATTCTTTCCGCGCCTCGACGAGCCTCGCCGTCCTATCCTCCTCCTCCTCCTTCTCCTCCTCTGCCTCTTTCTTTTCCCTTTCCATCTCTGTCGCGAGTGCCGCGGGTATCGCGGGCGCGCGAGACGGCGCTCCTCTCCTCTTCTCGACTTGACACCGGCCGAGGAATCGAGAGAATCCGTGCCACGAGGATTCTCTCCCTTCTTCTCGCGCCTCTTTTCGTCCTTTTAAACGCTCCGTCCCGTGTTTCGTCCCCCCAAAACAACTTTTCGACAACGAGGAATTTGAATTTCCCCATCCCTCGTAGAGATGGATCATCCCTCTCCTCCCCTTTGTATTTCTCAAATCGAATTAAATTAAACAAATTCATTCCACTTGCAGTAGTCACACGTATCTTGTATTCGATCGTATATATATATATATATATATACACAATGTACATCGCATCGTGTATAATTCAAGCCTGTCCCTAATGTTTAGACTTATATCCTCGTATTTTAAAATCGATACGTTAAAATATAAATAACCAGCTGCTCATCGTATAGATTTCTCTCCAAAGGATACTTTGTTTCTTTAATAACGGTACAACGGTAACAATTTGTCCAGGAAATAATAACTCGATCGACTTTCTTCGAGTAAGTAAGAGATCGTTCACCTTGAGGATTCGTCGAGTCCCAGGATTTTCCCCCTATTCGATTTCCTCGAATCGAGGAAAATATATAAAAAAAAAAAGAAAAAAGAAAAAAGAAACGAGAAATCAAATATTTTTTCATCGAGGCGGATGGTGGAGAGGAGGAGGGTTTGCTGCGCGGCAAATCGGTAGCGCGATCTGCCGCTAATCCGGCCTCCGCAAAACGGTATCGGATTTTTGCGTCGTTTTGTGGCTCTGGTAAAAAAGGCGGAAAAATCTGCGCTCGCTCCCGAAAAAAAAAAAAAAAAAAAAAAAAAAAGGAAAAAAAATTCGAGAGATAGTAGGAGCGAGGAGACTCTCTCCGGGTCGAGCGGGGTCCGCGCAGGCAGGGCGGAGATGGACGAAAAGCCGCGATCGGACGTGCAACAAAAATTGCGTGTAGTTGCCGGGCGACAATAATTGAAACGGTGCGTAACACCGTCCGAATCCTCGAAACCCATTTTATATTTTAATCGCACTTCGATAGGCTCGTCGCTCCCTGCACTTACCCCCTGTTTCGTCGTCTACCCCGTTGCTCGATGGATTGTTTCAATTTTTTTTTCTTTTTTTTTTTTTCGTTTCGTTTTCGAAAAAACCTTTCGATTTTTTTTGTTTTCCTCTCGAAAAATTTCGATTCTTCGAGAGGTGAACCGTTCCGGAAGTGAACTCTGATATCTAAAAAAAAAAAAAATGTCCCTTTTTCCGTTAATATCGGGATATTACGGTTTCCTTTTAACTTAAGAACGGCGTGTCGTGTTTCTTTCTTGGATATCTTAAATCGTTCCACAAAGTAAACCAATTAATAATATTAACTTGCAAATTGCGTATGTTGAATATAAAATTCTTTATTATAATTATACGTCTTATAGAATAATCAAGATGATTCATAAAAAATAGTTGATACGATCGTAATATATATCGTATTATTCTAGAAAAATCGAATGAAGATTTTTAGAAGAATAAGTAAAAAGCTGGATACAATATCTCTGTCAAATTGGATGGTCAACAGGTTAACAGGTGAATATCGACAACATCGTTTCCGGTAATTCAACGTTAGGGTATTCACGGAATTTTCTTTCTTGAATCCGTGCACGATACTTCTTCGAGGCTAGCTATAAATAATCTCTGGCGCCAAGGATCGTTCGATAATTTACGATCTGGTTCGACGTCAATTTTTCCCCGATTAATCGCCGCCTAAAGAATCGCTCCCCTCGTCCATTTCTTTCCATTTCATTTCTCGAAACGATCCTCTCAAGTATCGATCTCTCTCTCTCTCTCTCTCTCTTCCTCGTCAATTTTTTCGATCGACGGAAAAATGGGTGATCCTCCGATTTAATCCTTTCGAATTCGTCGCTCGATTCCCATAATCGAGTCAGATACGAAGGAAACTCGTGTGAACGAAAGTTGAGGGGGAGAGAAAACCTCGGATTTACGGGATTTCGAGGGCTCGATGGAGAACGATTTCAACTATGAATATATATATATATATATATATATATATGTATGAATATATACCCACGATGATTGCACGCTGTTGAGAAATCCAGCACGTGTAATACATAATTGCTTTAATACATATTTACGCTCGTTCGCGTTTCACCGTAATTTATTATTTTCTGCGCAATATTATATACGTATATTTGCCTCGAGGCCGAGCACCGCTGTCCACCGTTTATGCGCGCGTAGGCGAAACTATATAGACAACGTAGTTCCGTTCCCGCATTTACTAACTTAACGCGTGCACACACCGATTATTCGGCCTGTTAATCGATAATCGATCGATAATCTTTCGCTGCTTTCTGTTACAGGTGAGTACGCTACAATGGAATGTCTTCTTCGTGGTGTGAACGAGGCGTCGGCCGACCGGTCTCACGTGAGTGTTAATCGTTTCAACGACCCAACGTTCCCCGGCCGACACTCCCGCGAATCTCCAAACGAAATTACCGATCGTTCCAGTGTTCGAGGATGCCGCGTTAAGCGAAAAGAGGAGGAGGAGGAGGAGGGGAGGGGGGTTTAGGGTTTTCGAATCGTTCGTTGAGAATTTAATTAATATATGGAGGGATATAATATAGGAAGGGAGGGAGGGGTTCAAGTAGAGATCGCGTTTTCTATAAGTAGAAATTAGTTCTATCAAAGTTCTGCTTTGATCGTAGAAATTTTTCGAATTTCATTGGATTTCGATACGACCGATTGATCTCCCCCGAATTGCGAATAAGGAAAGATTAATAAGGAAAATAAGGAGAGACGTTATAATTTTCCGTAATAATATAACGTAATGTTGAAACATATACTCGAGAAAAAAAAATAAAGGAAAAAGAAAAGATAAAAAAAAAAAAAAAAAAAAGGAACGAATCTGAATGCATAAAGAATATCACATTGAAATTTCAAATTACAAAATACTTATAAATCTCTATCCCGATAATAATATCGGGAAATAAGATACATATTACATACAGCGAGATTATTATTATTGTAATTTAAAGATAATTTAAAATTACCTTGACTACGACACTCTCGTGTTTGGCCTTATTCTCATCGTTGGCAAAATGATATAACGTATTTTTTATTAGAGAGAAAAATGGAAAGGAAAATTCAATCTTATGTACAAGTTAAAGTTTTTTCTTTTTTTTTTTTTTTTTTTCAAACGCTAATTAACGCTTAAATTCCAGGGAAAGAGAATTGACACGATTGACTGATCTCGAGGTGGTTATCTCTTTCTGTCGAGCGAGACTATCGGGCTGTATAATAGTTTTTTACAATCGTTTACGGAAACACGACTATTTACAATTTTTAACGCTACAACTATCGAATCTATCAAAACGAGCCATCAACGTTTCCTATTTTACGAT
The DNA here is from genome assembly GCF_014066325.1 of Apis laboriosa. Taxonomy (NCBI): domain Eukaryota; kingdom Metazoa; phylum Arthropoda; class Insecta; order Hymenoptera; family Apidae; genus Apis; species Apis laboriosa. The sequence goes on from NW_025222632.1 coordinate 305,960, forward strand.
TATTGAAAACGCGAAAAAAAAAAAAAAGAGAAAAGAAGAAGAAAAAAATATATATTCTCGGCAATAATTACACACGTACAGGACGCCTACCTATTTATTTCCATGACATCACAACATTAATTACCAATCACTTACATCTAAAATATTTGTATACTTATTCATCAGGCCGGAATAGTTCTCTCTCCTCGTCGACGACTTTAACAAAAGGGAAAGGAAAAAATCGCGCCCCATCGCGTTGCAATCATCCTATCCGTCCGTTCCTCTCTCTCTCTCTCTCTCTCTCTCTCTCTCTCTCTCTCGTGTATATGAATAAACATTAAATTCCTCGTTATTCTTTTTAATAACTTTTTATACTTCATATTTTATTAATGCAAGACATTCCGATCGGGCCCGCTACGGCAGCGAGTTGCGCAACGTGATTTGCGTTTCAATAACGCGCGTACGTAGTACTTCGTTGCTCAGGCATTTCTTCTTCCTCGTCTTCGGCTCCCTCGCGCTCTCTCGCCCCCTTCTTCCGCCCTCCTCCTCCCCCCCTTCCCCACTCCGCCCACTCCGCGCGATCCCTGTCCCCGCTCACCGCGTCCTCCCCATCCTCCTCCCTCCCCTCCGCTCCTCGGCCACCGCGCTCTCTCCGTCTTTGTCTTCGAGTGCCCGCCGGCTTTTTCTCTCGCGCACGGATATCGGAGTCGCGTGGTTAAGCGTCTCGGGATCGTGTTTTCACGCTTTTTCTTATCGGTACGCGATCGTCTCGAGTTACCCGCGTAATCGCGCACGGCCAATTGACGAAGACGATTTAGACAATTGGTGGAGGTTTTTTTTCTCTTCTTTTTTTTTTTTTTTTTTCTTTCCTTCTTTCTTTCTTTTTTTTTCTTTTTATCGCTTAGAAATTAGATCTCCCTGCCCGACGAGGAGAAGGGAATAATAATAATAAAAGGAAGGGAAATAATAACGAAGGAAACGTTGGCACGAACGAAATACGCTCGCGTTGGTTGTTTGTAAACTGTGCTCGCGGGAGCGTGAACGTTTCTGCGAGCAGCGAGAAGTGGTCAAGTCGGCGGCGTGTTACGGTTAGGATTAAGGATACTTTCGCAACGGGTGTTTAAGTACCGTTTGTTTTTGAGAAAATCCACTTCTCTCTCTCTCTCTCTCTTTTTTTTCTCTCTCTTTATTACGAATTAAACGGGAGTTTCGCGCGCTTTATTAGGAAAGGAGAAGAGGGGAGAGAGTCTATCGAAGATAAAAATTACACTCTACCGCGCGTATAAGTGACTCGAAACGCTAATTTTAACTAAAGACACAGTACACTCGTAAACGGGCATTGTTCTCTGTTCATTGACCAGAGAGCTCGTAAAAGCTCGTTCGCATTTGCCAACGAATACAAATCGTGAATCGTAATCGTGGACCGCTCTATATTCCGCATTTCCCCCAACAAAACAATCGTCGTTTTGCGGTGATCCGGTGGTATATTAGACGCCTCAAAGTGGAGATAGAAGTGGAGGAGCAAAGGATATTATCGAGGAGAAGCGAGGAAAGGTGGTGCAGGTGTACCGTGGCACCGTGGCGTGGAAGGGGAGGAGGGAGGAAGGGGGGCACAAGCGGCGTAACTGTATTGGCCCTGCACGGTGGCTGGATTTTAATCGAAGCGCAACGTATAAAGTTGCTGAAAATCAGATTATCCCTGCTCGTCCTGTTCCTCATCCTCCACCACTTGCCACATCGTTCTCCCTCCCTCCCTCCCTCCCTCCCTCTCCCCCTCTCCTCGATCTCTACTTTCCGGTTGGCCACGACTGCGAACCATTTTTTTTTTCCTTCCCTTTTTTTTTTTTTTTTTTTTTTTCCCCCCATCCCCGGTTTTTTATCTCGCGGATTTTTATTGATTCCTGCAAATCAAACGTTCGCTATCCGCCACTACGACGAGGACGAGCCAACTCGAAGCCTCGCCTCAAATTGGAGGAGGGATCTCTCTCTCTCTCTCTCTCTCTCTCTCTCTCTCTCTTCGACCGAACTTCGACCATAAAAATCGGTATCGCGCGGGACCATTTTTTTTTTCTCTCCTCTCCCCCTTCCTTTGCCAACTCCTTAACGTTTCGAATCGCTGGCAAACGCTTTCCTCCGTTGTCGCGCGGGAGAGCAAAAGTAAACAATAATATGGGAATCGCGTTGCACAATCGCGTTGTCCTCTCTCTCTCTCTCTCTCTCTCTCTCCCTCCCTCTCGTCCCGCGACGATTCGACGCGATTTCTCTAAGCGGTTTTCCGATTCAAACCGATATTGATGGAATGCAACGCGTTTTCTCGTCGACCTTCGCGCAACGCCTCTCCTTTTCAATTCGTGGGGGGCGCGATCACGTTCGCCGGGGAGGGGGAGGGGGAGGAGGAGAGGGCTCTTGGAGAGAGAGATCTCCAAGAGCGGAGATTCCGCTTCGTCGAAAAACGAAAAGCGAAAAGCGGAGGAACGTACGGTGGAAGAAACGTGCATCTTTTTCGGTTTATTCGGGAGGGGGGAGAAGAGACGCGTCACCGCGAGGATGCTTGACTTAATGCTTAAGTGGCGGGGATAAATTACGCGCGTGTATGCAATAGGGAAAAAAAAAAAGAAAAAAATTTAAAGATCGATCGTGAATTTTTGAGCGCGGTAGATTCGATTGAAATTTCCGGAACGAATATCTCTGGTGCCATCTAATAAAAGAATTCCAGAATTACGATTGAAATATAAATTCGCGGTCGATTGCGATTTAACGAATCGACGATTTCGAATAGAGAAGAAGAAGAAGAAGAAGAAGGAGAAGAAGGAGAAGAAGAAGAGAAATCTAAAAGAGAACGACGAGAACAAACGGCGGTATTTAAGGATTTGGAATCGAAACATTTTAAACAGAGATTTTGAAAGTTAATTGCAAAGAAAAAAAATATCCGCACACCAATTATATATATATATATATATATATATATATATATATATATCCATTGCATCATTTGCACGTTAATTAATTATATTATTCAAATATATTTTCCACTGTTTGTGCCAATACGTTTAACGCGTGTGTATAAAAATAAAGAAAAAGAAGTCGATATTACGAAACGAAGGAGTAGAAATATGAAAATAAGAATATAACGCGTAAATATTTTTTTTTTACACGTTCACATCTAACCTGTATCTCGTTATCGAACTTTAACTACTTTTACAGATTCTTCTTCTTCTTCTTTCTTTTCATCCACGAATATAATCTCCATAATATTTCTACATGTATATATATATATATATAAAACGATAAATAGAAACCCCGCGCGATCGAATCTTTCGACTGGATTTCCACCAATCCACCGTCGTCCTTGAGTACCCTTGGCGAGAAAGGAAGAGGTAGTAGTAGTAGTAATAGTAGTAGTAGTAGTAGTAGTGGGTCGGTCGGTCGGTCGGTCGTTCGTTTCCGGTTCCCGATCGCGTTTCTGTGGCCCTCGATCGGCGGAGCGCGGACCATCTAACTCGCGGCCAATTTACTCTCCCGTCGAAAATCCGGCAGGCAATAATTTCGTGCGAGGAGGCGAGGGAGGGGAGGGAGTGGGAGGGGGAGGAAGCTCGCGCATGAACGTTACAATATTATTTTTAATAACGGCCGCCTGAGAAGTGGGGACCCGTTTGCCATTACGTTACGCGGTAAATAATAAACGTTTATAAGGCCTTGGAAGTTATTATACAATATATACGTTCGTATACGCGCCCGATGCCATTACGGGTATCGTATATTATTAATGCAGCGGCGCTCAACCAACCTACCGCCGCGACTAAAACCTCTCTCTCTCTCTCTCTCTCTCCTCTCTGTCTCTCTCTCTCTCTCTTCACTTTTCTCCGATTTCTTTGGTCGATTTCTTCCATTCGTAGCTCTCTCCCTGCCTCTCTCTTTCTTTTCCGTTCCAATTTCTGAGATTTTATTCAATTATTTATATATATATATATATATATATTTTTCTTTCTCTCCAATTTTCGTTTCGCGCGTCGCCATTCGATCGCGACTCGCGAGCGGAAAAAAAAATATCCGTCAAGGTGACTCGGCGCTCACCCGTCGCCGCCTATGTGTTCTCCTCGAATGTAATTGCCATGTCGTGGCATAATTTTTGCTTTGATGGATAATGAGACGGTTTGAAAGAATACTTTTGCTGAATGCGATCGAATCCTCCTCCCCCCTCCCTCCTCTCCTTCCTCCTCACGCGACAACGACAAGAATCGGTAATCGGCAAGAGTTATATTGTTGTTATATCGTTCGTCCGAGAAGAAGAGAGATGATCCTACTAGCGAGCATTCGTGGGTTGAAGATTCGGAAAGGAAGAAGAAGGCATCGGCGGCGCGGCCGGCTAATTGCGCAGTTATTTCGTCGAGATAAGGCCGATCGCTCGATTCATGGCCGCACTCTCGCCTCTCCTAGACACTAGACGACGAGATTAGACGAATTACATTATTATATTTTACGTGTAAGTATCGCCGCGCGTAAGAGGCGATAGCGCGGCCAAAGTATCGTATCAATATTTATTGTAAACGATAAGATTAAAAGGAATTTGTTAATGCGCCGGGGCATGTATTTATATTGTTACGTCACGCGGCAGAGGCCGAGCCACACGCTCGAGACAACACACACGCTTCCCTCTATCGAATAAAATAAAAGCGGTTCTCATTCCGCACCGCTTTATCCGCGATTATTGTTTCCTCCACCGCCGCTCGTCTCGAATTTCTTTCGCCCCGCGACGAGCGCGGCCTCGACGTATTCTCTCTCTCTCTCTCTCTCTCTCTCTTCCTCCTTCCCTCTCCCCGCCTCCGTCGTAAGGCGATCGCCGGAGCACGCGTCCCCGTTTGTTTCTGGTCTAGTAATGGTAAAAATATCGCGCGAGAAAATGGCCGGTACGGTCGTAAAACGTCGAACCATGCGGCATTATTAACAAATGTATATAGCGTTTCGTTGCGGTAACTATGGTCGATCCAACAGTGGTGTCGATTATAACGTACGTATAAGTCGTGACGACCGAGAGTGCGGCGTGAGATCGAGAGAGAGAGAGAGAGAGAGAGAGAGAGAAAGCGCGAGGAGGAGGAGGAGGAGGGGGAGGTGGTGGTCGAGTTGGAGGTGGCGTGTATAAGTAAGATAGAGAAGGAAGAAGGAGGGAACGACATTACGCATCGTTCAAACTCGGGGATTGGTCGGTGGTTGAGACCGCGCGTCGTCGTCGTTTCGTTCTCGCGCGGCTAGACCCGAGGTGGTGTCGAGGTGGTCAATCGAATTCGAGAAGTCTAATTAAAGATTGGCTTGTCGACGAGCAAAGATCGGAGCAACGAGGTCTTAACGAGGATAATAATTTTCCGGCAAGTAAAAGAGGAAAGAGAGAGAGCGAGCGAGCGAGCGAGCGAGCGAGCGAGAGAGAGAGAGGGAGTGGGTTTTTCTTTTTTTTTTCATCGTTCGAAGGAACTTCATCCGGTCCCTCGGTCCTCGGCAATAACGAGGCGCTTATCGATCGATAATAATTTAATGATAGTTATTCTCCACCAGCCTGTTATTTCTCTCCTCCGTGGCGCGCCCCGGGATAAAATATTTTCGTATCCGTATTCCGGGCCGGCCGATCGGGAAAGTCGCAAAGATTCCGTCAGTCGACTTTTCCCCCCGCTTCGAAAATATTCTACTTCGCTCTCTCCTTTTCCGGGGGGAGGAAAGGAGTAATATATACGCGCACACCCCTCGCATCTCCTCCCTTATACCCGCGCAAGCAACTAAGAAGGAAAGAAAGACAACGCACCCCTGCGTACGCACGGAGGAGGAGGAAGGAAGAAGGAAGAAGAAGACAGATACACGCCGGTGAACGTACGCGAGAGAGAGAGAGAGAGAGAGAGAGAGAGAGAAGGACGGGGAGACAACGGAGGGACACCTACGTCTTCGTCGGCCACGGCCCTGCCTCGAATGTGTGCGTGGCTGCGCGAGCGCCGCCGCGGGTACTTATATATAGAATTAAATATACGATACATTATTCATTTTAAGTTCTTTCTCCTTGCTTGTCCGGAGAACGTATGTATTACCCGCACACCGACGCTCCCTCCGTCTTTCTTTCTCCTCCTGCGCCCTGTGCTTTCTGCCCCCTCTTCTCTCTCTCTTTCTATATATATATATATATATATATATATATATATATATGTATGTATGTATATATATATCTTTTCTCTCGCGCGTTCATGGATGTGCGCGCACGCCTACCGCGTACCTATATACACGCTTAGACGCGTACCGAAACTTACGAGCGTGTCCGCCGCCGCCACCGCGCGAGCTCGTAGTTATAACTTTTTATTTTAAAGATGGCAGCGTCTCATTTGCAATTCTATGCACCACGTCGATACGCCTGATTTATCGTTACTATACTTATAACGAGTCCGCGCGATTCTGCCACAATTTATATCGGGAATAGGGAGAGGTCGGGATATCATCCGCCCCCTCCCCCTTGTGCTTCGTTTCCTTCGATCGTCCTTTTGCACGTACTAATGACTCGGGGAGCAAGCCTTGAAAAAAGCTGCTGAATTCGTTTGAATTATTCCAAAAAAAAAAAAGAAAAAGAAAAAGAGGAGGAAGAAGTGTATATTTCGTTACGAGAAGTTATTATTATTATTATTATTTTTTTTTTTATTTTTGGAATAATTGCGCATATGATAGATTCTAAATTCATTTAACCCTTTCGAAAATTTTTCTTTCCATTGTCATCCAGAATTATTCACGGTGTTGTCGAGCTACTTCTAAGTATATTTCTAAGTATACTTCTAAGAATATTTCTAAGTATATTTATATATAAGTTCGTGAAGGCATTTAAAAGAAACAAAGATCGAGTGTAATAGGTATTTACAACGCCATCCTTTTTTCTCCTCCCCCCGAATGGAAATTTTGGAATTGGATCGAAAATATATCTCGATATTATTATCGATTGAAAGGGAGGGTGTTTAACGAACCGGCGATCGAACCCTCGATGACGTTTCTTTTCCTTTCTTTCTCTCTCTTTAAAAAAAAAAAAGAAGATATCCGCGATTAATGAAGCGTTCCAGGTCAACGTACGAAATCGAAAGCGACAAACGTTTCCCCATTACGACACGGTAATTACGTCGTAACACGATGATAAGGATGATTGGCCGCGCGTTAACGTTCCAATGATTCCACGCGTCAAACGAGTTCTGGCGCGCGTGCCGGCACCTTGAAACGAGAAAATCCGGTCGAAGTCTCTCGCCGCGGAAACGAGCCACTCTCGAGTGCTCGATGACGTTAGAATAATGGAACGAAAGAGGATCTTCTCGCGAAGAGGAAAGTGTGTGTATGCTTGCACTTACGACTTCACTTGTTTCACCGTTTTTTTAATATTTGTTCGCTTTAGGCTGGATTATTGTCCGTGTTATTAACAACGTCACGTTCGTACGTCTTTTTTTTTTTTTTTTATATTTTATTTTACATCTGTCATAGCGTTATATCGTTACAAGATATAGGAGAGGATATACACAGGTGGCTTATGTTTCTCCGCGATGTCTTGCAATGTAACGTGACGTAATATAACGTAACGTAACGTAACGTAACGTAACGATGGACGTGGGAAAGAGAGAAGAAAAAAGAGGCGAGTTTAAACTTCAACGTTTTTCGGGAGGAGGAGGAGCTTGATGGGCCAATTCTTTTTTTTTTTTTCTTTTTTTTAATTTTTGGTTAAATTACGCGGGCAAAATATAAAAGGAACAAATTGATGGATTAATAATCCGCCTTCTTCGTGAATTTTTCTTAAATTATCTGTTTATAATTTTTTAGTAGTAATTATATAAAGGAAGGCGTTAAATTTTCCCCTTTTAAAGGAAGAATATTTCATAACTAAAAACGTTAATAACTCTCTCCTACAATGTATACGATGTATACGGAAACGAATCAATATATATACATAATCAATCGAGTCTTGGAAATGGAACCGAGCTTGGCTGAAATTTTACAACACCGATCTTTTTATACCCGTTCGAAAATATAAGGATCCGTGTACGGTCGGATAGACTATTGTTACAACACGTAAATGCACATTATATCTCTCCAACTTCCGGAAAAAAAAAAAAAAAGAAGTGAAATAAATTCGACCTTGATCGAGGACCACGATCCGCGAGAGGGAGGGAGGGAAGAGCATGCGCGCCAACTCGTGGGAGAAGTAGATCGTAAAGGAAAAANAAAAAAAAAAAAAGTCGGCAATAAAAATGGTAATGCACCAAGTAATACGCGCATGATACCAGCCATTATCCACGTGCGTCTTCCTTTATTATCTTCTTTATACTCGATACAGTACGGATCGTAAAGATCGCGGTAGTAAAAAGTATTATTTTGTTCCGTACTGGTCCTGGTGGTGGGGGGGCGAGCTAACGGGGATCCGTGGCTGTGGAATCGTTTCGACGAAACGATAGAAAGTTTCCTTCTCCGCCTTATAATAATAATAATAATAATTATTATTATTATTATTATCTAAAAAATCCGTCTGTTAATAATACCTTCGGTATAACACTTTGTTCATCCGTGTCTACGTCGTTTCTTGTGAACAATCGCTCGCAAGATTTTCAAAATCATGGCTTGCCCCATAGAAGAAGAAAGAATATTAATGTATAATCGAATTCGCTTTTGCCTTCTACGGAATCCAAGAACGAAAAAAGAGAAAGAGAGCGATGAAAATTCGAAACAAAATTAACAATATCTATCTATCTATCTTTGTTCTTGTGAATAATCACAAGATTTCCAAAATCATGGCTGGCCCGATAGAAGAAGAGGAAGAAGAAAGAATATTAATCGAATTCGCTTTTGCCTTCTACGAAATCCAAGAACGAAAAAAGAAAGGTGGAAAATCGTAATTAACAATATATACGTGAATAACACCTTATTCATCCGTGTCTTCGTCGTTTCTTGGAATCGCAAGATTTCCAAAATCATGGCTGGCCCGATAGAAGAAAAGGACGAAGAAAGAATATTAATCGAATTCGCTTTTGCCTTCTACGAAATCCAAGAACGAAAAAAGAGAGGTGGAAATCGTAATTAACAATATCTACGTGAATAACACTTTATTCATCCGTGTCTTCGTCGTTTCTTGGAATCGCAAGATTTCCAAAATCATGGCTGGCCCGATAAGAAAAGGACGAAGAAAGAATATTAATCGAATTCGCTTTTGCCTTCTACGAAATCGAAGAACGAGAAGAGAGAGAGAGAGAGAGAGAGAGAGAGAGAGAGAGAGAGCGGTGGAAATCGGAATTCGAAACGAAGCGTGGAAAAGTCGGTAACCCGTCCCGTTTGGGCGGGAGCGCGCGCGCGCCCATTGTTCGACTTATCGGCCTCTACCACGTGCTTTACATAATGGTAGTGTCGAAAATGCGGTTTAACGATATCTAAACACGAGTACTCGGCCATTTTAACCGGGAACGCGAGGGGGAGGGGGTAGGGGGTAGGGGGTGGTGGCCCCTGTTGCGCGACAGAGAACGCGCTCGTTGTGTTTTCCACCGCGGCGGCAGAATCCCCTTTGCCACGGAATATTCTGAACTGGATACCGTGTGTATACCCATCTCTCTCTCTCTCTCTCTCTGTCTCTCGTTCGCTCGCGCGCTCCTCGTCCCGCACGCGGCGTGGAAAAGGGAGGAGAGTATAGGCACGGGGATGGGAGAAACTCGCGGGAATGGGAGAATGCATTTGCAGTGATGCGCTGCGAGGAGCAGATATCGGTTTACATCCGAACAATTACTGCCTTTTGCCTGGCCCAAAACGTTATGCTAATTGATTCGATATTTACCGGACAGCCGAAAGTATCCCTCTTAACCTCTCCCTCCGATATCCTTCTCTCCTCCTCTTTTTCTTTTTATATTTTCTTCGTGGAACGTCCAGTCGAAAGTGGAACCCTTTTCCTTTTTTTTTTTTTTCCTAGGAAAGGGAAATTTAATCGGGAAATATTCGCGCACAAATAATAATAATCTGATAAATACTTTTGTAAAGTGTTTTTTTTTTCTTTTTTTCGTGAAACGCGTGTTATAAACTCTCTGCATCGTGATAACGATTTGAAAAAAAGAAAAAGGAAAAGGAAAAAGAAAACTCGGATAACACTCGAATAACAATCCGTGGCGCGGATCGATTTACGCGATATCGCTTTTCCAACCACCTTAACCCGATATCCAAAACGTTTTCGACCGATCGAGACACGGATGGCGGTGGACGATGATGGTAATATCGGCGGAAACTCTAGCGGAGGATATATAAGATAGATATAAGAAGGTAAATATTTTTATAATTGTTAAATTAACGTTGACGAGGCGCGGGAAGAAGAAGGTTGTCGGTGGAGGTTGACGGTGTTGGAATTGGCGGCCGGCCGGTATCATTTTCATTTGCGTATCATTAAAATAGCGGGTAAAACAATAATATCGGTACACGTGCGTAAACATTCGTATAATAATTATTCTGTTTAACATCGTGTCGTTTTGCGCGTTGACTCGTATTTTTACGGCGGAACGAACGACGCGATCGTAAAGGCCGGCAGCAGCGAGCCCGGATGGCTCTCGCCGTCGCGGCGACGACGGCGACGACGACGACGACGGGTCCGGATAGTTGCATTTACGATTCATTAAATTACGACATTGTACGAAATATATAAATATTCATACGACGGCTGTGGAATAACCGGCGGACAGGTGGATACACAGGAAGTTGAACGAGCGAATTTTTTCCTCTCGCATACCAAGAATTCAAACATCTTTTTTTTCAGTCAGGTTTCGCCAAACAATATATATATGTAAAAAGTTATATATATATATTTGCATCGCGCTGTTAAATAAACGGCTTCAAATTGGTAAATTTTATTTAAATTTTCTTAATTATTAAATATATATATATATATATGTATATTCTAGATTAATTGTTGGACAGGTTTTCAAAAAAGATTATACTCGTAAAACTCTGTCTCGATAACCGGCAATTAACCAAATATATATACACATGTAAAAAGTTATATATATTTGCGTGCTGTTAAATAAATAAACGGCTCAAATTGGAATGGTAAAGCGATTTTATTTAATTAATCTCCCGATTTTTTAAAATTTTCTTAATTATTAAATATATATTCTAGATTAGTTGTTGGATTTTCGAAAAAGGATCGTACGTAAAACTCTGCGCGATACCTGTCTCGATAACCGACAATTAACCGCATATAAATATTTGTTAAAACGATTATCGCATATTTTATATATATATATATATATATATATATGTATACGCAATTAGAGAGGAGAGCCGAGGGTGCAACGCATTATCGTTCAACTTACGTGTAATTACGTGGAGTCTCGGTGCCCCATGCGTGGAGCAGCGTAACTCGGACACGCGCGCACTGTTGTAAACCTGAACAATGTTTAAGGACCACGTCACGCGAGTAACAACTATCGTATATCTTTTTTTCCACCGTGACGGCGATACGTATCTCGAAACGGTTATCGAGATATTTTCCACATCCTTGTTCCCTTCCTTTCCGGAAAACCGACCCGAGGCGAGTATATCTCATCGTCGTTTTCATCGGCTTCACCCCCCTTTCCCACCGAAAAGAGAAAGTGTTCCGCGGATTTTTCGACACGTTCATCGATCGAATATCGATTCAACGCCTGATATTTCAACGAAATTCTATATATATATATATATATTTGCAACGTTTCTTGAAAAATCGAGAAAGAGAGAGAGAGAGAGGAAAAAAAAGAAGAAGAAAGTTGGAAGTACGTACGAAGATACGCGATTCAATATTGATAAAGAAAGTTCTCAGACGAGGCTATTATTATCCCATATTCGACGAAAACATCGGATGACAAGTTACGCGTAACACGCGGAATAATAATGCGAAGAATAACTATTGGCCAAATATTTACCACGTGCAAAAATCGGCGAAGAAAGTCGAATACAAGCGTATATACGAGTTGGTTGGAGGAAAGAAGAAAATCTCCCAGACGGGTGTAATAGCTGCTATTATCATATTCGATGAAACGACGGTATGGATGGATGGAGGGGGAGGGCGATTGCATCGCGAATTTGCAGAGAGACAAAACTAGTTTGTCGCGTGGACACTCGCGCGCGCAATCCTGGACGAAGAGCAATTTACGAATCGGAAATTGCCGAAAATAGGCAAACCGTTCCGCGATCGTCGCTCTTTTCCGCCGTTAAATTCCGACTTTGATTCGATCTTTTCCCCCCCTCCTCTACCCCTTCTCCCCCTCCCCTCCATTCAATCGTGAAATTCGCGAAATCTATTAACCCCCAATTAATTATCGAAGCGCCATCCATCGTGAAAACGAATTCGTCGAACGAACTCGCGCCCCCACCGTGCGGGGGAGGGAAAAGTGCAAAAGGAGATTGCGAGAAATCGAGGCGAGGACCCGTGAATTCGAGGCGTCCGTCTCGAGGAACGTTCCGTGATCGATTGATCGCGCTACGCCTTTCCCGTTTGTTGTCGTCGCGTGCGTGTGTACGTACGTACGTACGAACGAACGTTTGTTTATATTCGAATATAAACTTTCCGCGAATCTGTATCTCTACGTTTGTTGTCTGTCTGTCTCTCTCTCTCTCTCTCTTTCTCCGCGTGTTATGGAGCGAATTTGTGCGTGTGTGCGCGTGTGGGTGGGTGTGTGGGTGTGCGTGGCACGCGATCGAGCGATTATAAGAAAAAAACGAGACGATTCTGTTTACGTAACATCTCGAACGGAATTTTGTATCGATATCTCGATCGATTTATATTTAAAGGGGAAAATTTAAAGTTTTAAAAATACACCGATATCGAAAAAACGCGATTCAACGAGAAATGTGGATTATGGAAATGGCGGCTATTTAAAGGACGATAATTTTTATAAATGTAAATTTATGAAGCGAGGATGAGTGACTTTCGCATATTGTGATACAATATTTGTGCAGCGTAGCAAGTCATCGTAACTCTCTACGGTCTATTTGAAAAGAAAAACGTGAAACGAGTTACTCTATCTCTTTATTTCTCTTGTATTGGAGAATTTTTAATCGTTTAATGCCAATTATATTGTTGGCAAAGAATTCTTCGCCTCGCTCGATTTGGGAAAAGATTAAGGAAAAGATGAGATAATTATCGACGACGATATCAATCTGTTCGATTCGAAGAAAGATTCGTCCCCCAAAAATCGAACTAACCGTGAATGTGAGTGACGGTATATTCGTTTAAAAAAATAAATTCGCCAGAAGTGATTAATAATCCCCCGAATTTCGCCCAACTTTTCGTCATCTTGTGAAATAGAAAATGAACGGGTACGGGCAAACCTTTACTTTTATTTTCGTCACGCGACCATCCGTCTATCCCCGTTGTTCTCACTTGGAAAAAACGAGAAAAGGTGTATATACGTATACATACATATACATCGAGCCCAACGTAATTTGCGACGATGGCTAGACAATCGACGCTTCATCTACACGCAACGACCCGGCTCGCGATAAATCTCAATTAGAGAAACAGGAATACGGCATAGCTGATCACCCCGGTGGGGTGGTGGTGGCTCAACCCCCCCTCCCCTTCGTTTAATTATTCTTTTTGACCCGGTATTCGCGCCCCGCCCCATCGCATTTCCGGCATCTCGGGCCGGGTTCTCTTCGACGTTTCCCTTCGAGCAAGGGTGTGGAGAGAGGAAGGCTCGAGGGATTTTTTCTCTCTCTTTTCTCCTCCCCCCTCTCTTTCTCCCTCCATCGATATTTCCAATTTCGTCGAACGGCCCGGTATAAAAACGGAGAAAACGGGAGGATCGCCCTCCGCTCGAAATGGAACACTCTTAAAAAATAAAACCGGTCATCGATGGTTACACGTATACGTATACACGGTGTTAATATAAATTGTTCGTGGTTATGGTTCGTTCTTTTCGTCGAGAGAGATAGGAGATAGGCAGGTTTTTCAAAATTTCGAAATTTCATTCGATCCCCTAGTATTAGTAACACTAATATTCGGATAGAAACGGATTTTTATTCCGTTTATTATAACGCAACGAATTCGATTGTGTAATTTATAAAAAAATTACGATACGGTTCAAATAGTTCTTATAATCTCGTATTCTTCTGTGGTTTCGGAATATATCAACACCGTGTATATCGCGAGAACGAGGGAGGGAAGTTGGCCGTTTAACCGACGGGCCGAGCGAAATCCTCGCGCAAGAGCAGAGATCGACGTGCGGGGAACTCTTCGACAAAAAATTACCCCCGGCTGACCGGTCTTCTCGTTCGACCGACAGATCCCCTTCGAAGACTCGCGGAGCCTGTCGATTCGGGTAGATTTAATCGTGAATTCGTATTTAAAAATACGCCGCTTGTCTCTCTCTCTCTCTCTCTCTCTCTCGATTTCTGTGATGACGTAGAAACGGGCGCGCGGGCGCGTTCACGGCCAGAAAAGTCAATTTGTAAAGCAATGGCCGCTGCTCGGATTAAGTTCGCTACGAGAGCAAAAGTAATTCCGAACAAGCGGGCGAGGCGAGGAGGGAGGGAGAGAGAGAGAGAGAGAGAGAGAGAGACGACCACGACGACGACGACGACGACGGAACGACGATTCTCCTCTACCATCGTTTCGCCTCGTCGCCTCGTCGGAAATTTTCTAAACGGTCGATCGTACGTTTCGCCTCGGTTTCGAGGCTCGAGCTTCGAGGGCCGGCCTCGAATAATAATAATAATAATAATAATAATAATAATAATAATAATAATAATAATAATAATAACAATAGCAATGATGATAAAAATAATAATAATGATAATAATAATATAAATAATAGTAATAGCGGCGGGCAATAATAACGGCAATAATAACGCTCGTAATAATAGCAATAACAATAACAATAACAGTAATAACGACAGAGCGTTATTACGCGTAATAATTTTCAACGGCGTAATCGTTAAGAAAGGACGTCCCAGGGTAACTGCGCCTATAATCGTTATCGTTACGGTTTACGCCGCTCTGTTTCCTACGTTCTTTCTTCCTCGCCCTCCTATCTTCTCATCTTCTTCGAACATCGCAGCAACTCCCCCTCCCTCTCACCCCCCCTCCTTCCTTCCTTCTTTCTATCTCTTCCCTTTCCTTCGTCGACGCGAGACGAAACAACGAACGGAAAAAAAGAAAAAAAAAGACTCCTCCTCGTCCTCGTGAAATTAACGTACTCGATCCGAGAATCGCGAGAATTGAAACGATATCCATCTCTGACGACGCAAGGATAGAAGAAGAATCGCAAGAAAGGAGTAGAGGATATCTTTATCTCCACCAAGATACCCGAGTCGAAAATTCCCATAATATTCACGTCGCTCGTGTCTCCTTTCTCTTTTCTCAAAGGAGAGGTTTGTCCATACGTATACCGGACATATATATATATATATATATATATATATACACGTGTCGTAACAGTAACACGAGGTTCTTTCGAAAACTGGATCGTCGAAAGAATTCGTGAGGAATGGTCATGTCGGTTTCCTTAAAAATTCTTCTCCAACCTTGAGAAGCCTTTCTTCCTCCACCACACATATACCCCTCCACCTCCTCCTCTTCCTCCTGATGGTCGAGAAAGAGGTTCCAGGAGGGGAGGGGGAGGGGGTCGATTCGTAGGGGTGGTGGGCACACGTACTCGAAAGAGAGCATTAGTTTCAACGATTATTAGAGTTAGTTCTAGCCGAATGAGTTTCATAAATGCCCGGGGAAAACTCCGAGCGTATACTTGTATTTATACGAGTAGGAGTAGGAGACGGAGAGGAGGAAGAGGAGAGAAAAAGAGAGAGAGAGAGAGAGAGAGAGGGAGGGCGGAGAAAGAGGGCACACAGGGGGTTGGAGAGAGTGGAGGAGGGGGTGGTGGGAGAAGGGAGAGAAAGAGAACGACGGCATTCGCGGAGCCAAAGTATCCGTCGTTCCGCTTCGTCCTCAGGGGTTGGGCGCTCACCCTTTCTCTCTCTCTCTCTCTCTCTCTCTGTCTCTCTCCACCTCTATCTATCTCTCACCCTCTTCTCCTCTCCTTCCTCTTCCCGTACTCTCCGCTCGGCCTCCTATTATTATTATTTTTTATCACAATATTTGCTTTTCCCACATTCTGTTTTATGTTAATGGTCGCTGCCTGCCTCCCCTCCTCCCCCCCCCACTCGCCCCCGTCCTCGCTCCTTTTTCTCGCTGGTTCCCGCTTCGTATGCATGGCCTCGGGGAACTTTTAGCATTTTGTCTCGAATTTAAAAAGTTTTTCCGCCGCTCCCGTCCTCGCGCTCCTCTCCTCCTCCTCCTCCTCCTTCTCCTCCACCTCCCCCCCTTCCCCCTGCTCCCCCGCACCCCCGATTCCCTACTTTCGCTCACCTGCGCTCCACCTTCTCCTTCTCCTGCCCTCTCCCTCCTCGCCCCCCTCCCCCCCCGCGACATCTTTCCCGCGTATCTCCCGCACGATTCGTCTTCGTAATCGCACGCCGCGCGTGTCGCGATAATATTTGTCATCTGTCGCGGATCGTTGCGGCCCGGGATCAATGGGCGCTCGAGGAGGAACGAGAAAGAGAGAGAAAAAGAGAGAGAGAGAGAGAGAGAGAGATGGAACTTTAGCAAAGTTTGGTGAAAAACCGATTCCACCTCGTTGGATCGATCGGTTTCGAGTTATAGCGATTGGAGAAGTCGAGGTAGAAAGGGGGAGGAAAGGAGAGAGAGAGAGAGAGATGCCAACCGTGCACTTACTTACTACACCCTTCTTCCTCCTCCTCCTCCTCCTCCTACCGTTTGTATCGCGAGAAATGGGGAGGGAGGAGGAGGTAGTTTCTCTCGAGCTCCCGAAATCCATAAGTTAAGAATTTTTCGCAGAGTGGAAAACTTTCGAATAATATAGCGTTCGGTCCCCGCATCCGAGTTCCCCGATGCGGAAGTTTCGTAATATATTACGCGTTACGTCGTGGCGCGTAACGACGCGCGCGCCAGGAACACAGTTCACAGGAACAAATCGAGAATTTTTATTATAATACTCGTTTGAAAACTCGGTCGCGATTTTCGATTCGAATTCGAATTCGATTCTTTACTTCACTCTTCGTCGTTCCCCCATTTTTTAAAAGCGTAAAAAGACGCTCGGACTACGACGCGTTGGGATAAATGATAAGCATCTGGGATTAAAAGGCGTTCTCGACGAGGGCGTCGAATTCTTTTTCCCTTTTTTTTTTTTTTTTTCTTTCCCCCGCGAGGTGGTGCGAGGAGAAAAAGAGGTTGCGGAGAAGAGAAATGGTCGGTGAAGTTGGTGGAAATAAAGTTGCCGCGATTTCTTCGGAGGAAGAGGAAGAAGGGAAAGTTTCTCCTTTCCGTTCGATTCTCTCGTAACGGAGAATTATTTCGTTTCGCCTCCTGGAACGGACAAAGAGAGGCAGAAAAAAGAGGAAGAAAGAGAGAGAGAGAGAGAGAGAGAATCGGTTTCGCGGCGAGCAGAAATAGCCGTTTTATCGACTCGAAATCGATCGATTCGCGCATCGGAGTCTCGCGCAAAATATTAAAAAAGAAAAAAGGAAAAAAAGAAAAAGAGGAAAAAAGAGAACCAAAAAAAAAAAAAAAGAAAAAAGAAAAAAGAGAGAGGAAACGAAAAAAGAAAAAAACGAAGAGAGAGAGAGAGAGAGAGAGAATAGAATAGAATTCCTCGTATCCTCCCTCCCTCCCTCCCCCACCCCGCTCCATAACTTTTGACGAGTTTCAGCGAGTCGAAACCGTGGCGAGATGTGGATATAATTTTATCCAGTTTTTTATTGCGGACATGTTGAACTGGTAAGGGCTTCGATAGCGGCAGCTGAATCGGAAATATTGCCCATAAATATCGGAGATACCCACCCAGCCACGTGTAACTTCACGCACGTGCACTCCCGCGCGTACATACGTGTGTTGTACACGGGTGTGCATCCGCGGGCACACACGTGAGCCCAACCGCCCTCTCCCTCCCCTCCCCTCCTCCTCCTCCTCCTCCTCCTCCGTCCGCCCCTCGTACCTGCAGATAGCCGATTCGTATCGTCAATCCTGGCCACCCTATACCCTCCGCGGCGTATATAGGGCCTACGTCCCGTATCTATTCCGCGACGGCTCTATCGCGAAATGGATTTTTTTTTCAAAATCGTGAAAGCGCTCCCCCTTCGCCACCTCCCCTCACCGGCCCCCACGACGTGGGAGAGAGCAGCCCACCCTCTCGCGCCTATACACAACCGTATACGCCTGCCGACCGCGGTTACCGCTGGAAAAAAATGTTTCGAATTTCTCGAATCGCCGCGATTAGTTTCCGTCTCGATTGTTCGATCGACGCTGTGTTCCATTCGACGCCGTCCAACCCGCGAAATATATATATATATATGTATATATATTTATATGTGTGTGTGTGTAGAGGATAGGGCCAAAATCTCGTTCGTTCCGTGGGCACGATCGTTCCTCGATCAGGGGATAGGAGCGGATAATCGCCGCTTCTGCGATTAGTTGGATCATATGGATCACGCGGGAGGTTGTAATATTCGGGGGAGATCTCGTGTTTAAAATTTCGTGAAATCGAAATTCGCCGTTACGAAAGTAAGGATTTTTATAAGTGTAGTAACAGGATAAAAAAAGGGAAAGGGAAGAGAGAGGTTTTTATCTTAGGATAGGGTGGATAATCTCGAGTTATTTGTATTTTATTCGAGAAGCAATTATATAGAGCGTTCGCTCTATGATCAAACTTTGAGACGATCGTTTCTTTGCAATAACGTGTTTCGTTATCTAATTTTAATTCTCGAAATCGGCGAGATCAAGAAAGGAGGAGGAAGACTACTAATCGATCTATTAATCGACAAGGCGTTGAATTTTTATCACGATCGTGGGCGAGGCGAAACGAGCCTCGACGCTCGTCCAACTTCGACAAAAGGCGAAGTGGTTTCTTTCATTGGTGGTGGGAAGCGCGAAATAAAAAAAAGAAGAAAGAAAGGGAGAAAAAGGAAGAAGCGAGGAGAAGTGGCTCGATCGGGAGGGGATGCCAGGCGCGCAGGGTGTTGTTTGGGGGGATGAGCACGATGGAGGGAGGAGGAGGAGGGCGATAGGAGGCAAAGGAGGCTTCGCATTATTTTAAACGCGGACCTCCGACTCCCTCGCCTCTTCCGCCCCACGCTCTTCCACCCTTTTCTTTGTCCCCCTTTTCTCTCTTTCCTGATGCCGCTTTGCCACCGATTTTTCGGCCAGGAAAGAGGCCTTTTCTGGATAGAAGGACAGAATAAATAGCTGGGGAACGGCGAGGAGAAAAGGCGATATTCTCCCTTTTTAAAATTCTTTCCCTCTCTCTCTCTCTCTCTCTTTCTCTCGCCCGCGCACGTGCAAGCTAGTAAAAATTCATATTCGAGAAAATATAAAAAAGTAAAAGTAACGAGGTCGAATCCGTGATCGATACGCTTCTCTATTATTATTATTATAAATTCTCTCCACTTTTTTCATTGATTCACCGCAAAGTTCAAAGTTTCGCGATTTCTATTCCCCCGTTTCTACTATTTCGAACTTTTTTATCTTCGTCGAACAACAAGGGGAGGTGATGTCGAATAACTCGATAAGGAAAGCTAAGTCTAACTAACGCAAGATCCTCCGTATGATTGCGAAAAGTGTCACCAGATACTTGGTAAAAGGAAAAAAAAAAAGAGAAAAAAAAAGAAAGNAAAGAGAAAAAGAAAAGAATCGAAGGATCTATGATCCTTGGCGCGGAAACGGCGATACAAACGGAAAAGCATCTGTGGCGGTTCACTGTTCCCGAGATTCCTCCGCTTCCTCCTTCCGTTCGCGCGACGCCATTCTCGGAATCTTTCGGGCCAATGCCTCGAACGCGTTTACACAGCATCCACCACTCGATGCTTCCTCCTCTCTGGATGCTAAGTACGGCCCTCGGATATGAACGTGATTAATTACCGCCAAATAGGAGCCGACGTAGATTGATATATCGAACGTTCTTGCAGCTTTACCGTCGATTTACGGTCGCATCTATGGGTTATGACAATGGGGACAGGACGTGGGGGAGAGGGGAGGTTGCCTGTATGCGGTTGCCGTCGTCGATGCGCGTCGATAGGCCGGGCGGAGAAAAGAGACGGATATAGGCGCATCGCGCGGTTCGGAGAAGGAGGAAGAGAAGGATTCGAAAAATATTTGGTTGACGAGCGAAGGAAAAACTGGATTTCACTCGCGATATTTCGATTCTCGTTACTTTTCTGTTTTAAAGTGGACAATATAGGATGAAAAATTTCTGCTCGCCATCGAATTTACAATACACTGTTAATCGCGTAGATCTTCTCCTCTCCCCCTTCCAATTTTCGAAGCGACTCGAGAACCGATCGAATTCCCTCCCACTCCGGCTTATATTATCGGATATGTCGATCGGATGTCTCGAAGGAGAGGCGAGTTTCGGGTTCTTGGAAATATCTCGCCAATACGGGAATGATAATTAGTCGATTGATTAACGCGCATACGATTATCAACGTTGGTTGAATGGAAGGTTAGAGGTGGCAGTTGTCGAGGCGCAACCACGATGCCTCGTTTCGCCTTCGATTACGAATTATTCAGGAGATTAATTGTGCGTCAAGTTCTCTTCTCTCTTCCCTCCCTCCTTCTGCCACCGGGTGGCCTCCTCTCTCTCTCTCTCTCTCTGTCTTTCTCTCTTTCTCGATTTCTCGGTCCGTTCCTCTTTTTTTCTCACACTCTTTCTCTCTCTCTCTCTCTCTCTCTCTGGCCGATTCGAGTCAGGTCGAGGCTCGCCGAGCCGCGTCGAGTCGAGTCGACGAGTCACCCTACCGCGTACCACTTCCTCCGCGGTCTTCCATTCTCCGCAACCACCCACACGGGAGGGGGCGGCCCTCCCCCTGCCCCCCTTCTCTGTGTCGGAGCGCACCCGTCAGAAGTGGCACTCTTTTTTGCAATATCGTGCTTCTCGAGCCCCGCGCTGCGTCTCGAGTCTGCGGGAAATACTGACGCGCATCGAATATAAAAAAATATACAACGCTCGCTCCATTATTATGACCCCTGAAGCAAAGCGCAGCCTCCTCCCCGCGGTTTACCTAATTCCCCTCCCCTCTTCCTCTTTTATACGCGGCGCGCGTCTCTCTCTCTCTCTCTCTCTCTCCGTCTTCGCGTGTTTCTTCCTCCTCCCTAGTAGCGGTGATTTTTATTGCTATTTATTGTTCACTCGCGGGTAAAGTAAACTTGCGTTTACCGTTAGGCGAATTTCGAAGTAGTTGTACGCCTTCTTTTCCCCTCCTTTTTCCCCTCTTTTCTTGTTATTCGATCGAATAGGCGGGGAACGATCGGAAGTAGACGTTTTCTTTGATTGACGATTTGTTTGCAATCGATTTAAGATCGATGTCGAGCCGATATTGCTCGAAACGGGGAAAAGTTGTTGGCCCCCGCAAAGCTGCGTTTTTTTTTTTTTTTTTTTTTTCTTCTTGGTCGGCGAACTTGAACGGCGGAATCGAGTCCTTATCGCGGCACGATAAGGATCCCTCGTGTGTAAAAATTTGAAATTTCGATTTGAAGTTGATTGCGCTCGATTAAAAAATTGCCCGCCTAATGTAAACTCGGCGTCTCTTTATAGCCCGCTCTCCGTTTCCCCGGCCGCGTGTCTTAGGCCGCGTTCACACCGATTCCGAGCTGTTCGCGCGACCATTTAGAAGACTGTTCGCTGACTGTTCGAGATTGGTTTGGCGGGGATACCTTTCGAGTGGACGCGTCCTTTGATGTTGTATCATCGTTCACAAGGAGCAACTCGCCTCTCTAACTTGTCCGCAAATTTGCCCAAGCGTTGTCTCGCGTCGACAACGTTAATTTTCGCGAACGAAGGGACACGGCGTGGACACGGCATTAGGCCAGCTCTCTCGAGTTCGAAGGAGTGCGAAGGAAATTAATTTATGCTCCGTTTTGAAAAAAAAAAAAAATCTCTGTGTACGCGTATCGAAATCGCGAATGGAAAAACACGCGATGGAAGGAAATGGAAAGTAATGGAAGTGATATCGCGACCGAGGTATAAAGGAGGAGGTATAATGAAATATACTTTTCCATCGAAACTTAAATACAACACGTTTGTTGTTGTAACTCTTGTATTTAAGAATTCGTTGAATAATAACGGTATTTTTTTGTCCCGATAAATTTACGGCGGGAACAAATTATTTTCTTGGATCTGGTTCCATGATAGTAGCAGCAGTAGTAGTAGTAATAGTCGAGTTAATTAATTGATATTCATTCGTTCTACGTTGTAATTAAATTTTTTTTTCACTTTAACTAATTATATATATATATATATAAAGTAAAAAAGTCACGTCCATTAACGAATTGTAAACAATATCCCCTGCTTAAAACGATTTTGTAACGATCGAATAACAATATATAAATTAAACCGCTTGCTAACGGTATTTCAAAACGTTTCGCACGCCTTTTCTTTCCCTCCTCTTTTTCCTCGCTCGAGACGAAGTACAAGAATCGTAGTGAAAGAAGAAAAATTCATCTGTACGATTCAATTTTCCCGCCATTCTCTCATCCTATCTTATTACATGTATCTTGCACGTATCCGAGAAACGATCGAGGTCGCTTCGTTTCCGCATAGTTGGCGCGCACCGATCACCGAGGAGAGGGGGCGGGGAACGAACGAATCGCACCTGTATATTCGCCGGGCGAATCGGGGCCGCGCTCTACTAATAATTGCACTCGTCTATTTATATTAATTATCGACGATTAGCAATACCAATTAATCGTATTATCGTGGAAGCCCCGGTACACGCGCACGCGCACAAATATATATATTATATATAATATTATATATACGTATATATATTACGAGGACAGCAGGATTGGACGATGCATAGCACGGAATAGAGAGAGGATGTATCTGTATACGCACGTCTCTGGTTGGCATAGTCGTTGCTGTGTCTATTGGTTGGCCGGTGTTGCCGTTGCTGGTTGCCGTCGTCGTTCACTCGTTGGCGGGAAGAGGGTGGAATGGCGGTACGGAGGGCAACTCTCTCTCAACTCATCGAGAAGGGGTTGGGCGGGGGTGGGATAGCGGTACCCGCTCAGCGACGAGTCCGCTCTGCCTCGTGAGTAATTTACTGTTATTGGTCGAATTATGCCACGGTCGAATGCATA
The DNA here is from genome assembly GCF_014066325.1 of Apis laboriosa. NCBI lineage: Eukaryota > Metazoa > Arthropoda > Insecta > Hymenoptera > Apidae > Apis > Apis laboriosa. The sequence goes on from NW_025222632.1 coordinate 329,085, forward strand.
TTTATGCGGTTAATTATAATTTATGATAAAGCACCGTCGCGAACGACGACGATCGGCAGCGGTTCAACATGGGGAACAACTATACCTGACGAAGCGATCCTCTCCTCTTCGGAGCGAAATATCGAATAAACCGTTTCCTCTTACATCCCCCCTTCCTCCGATGAATCGTTTATTTCTCTCCTCTTTTTTCTCAAGTTGATTCAAGTTGATTCTCAAGTTGATTCATCTTGAGTAGAATAGAATCGCCTCTTTGCATTCGTGGATGCTTCCTATCGTATATATATTAATTTCTTATTATAGATTGTATTTACAGACAGTTGAGGTTCCAAGTATCTATGAAAAACTTGGAGGAAGAGAGAGATCGAAAATTCAGGCGGCAAGGAAATTAGCAACGTTAGATCTCGAATCGAGAATCGCGGCGAAAGGAATAGCGGCGGAGCCGTCGAAATCGTCGCGACGCTCCAAAGGGATGGGGGTGCGGAAGAGAAGGAGGAGGAGGAGCGAGTGGATTGTGCTCGACTTAGGTACAACGCGAAAAATATACGATAAATCCATGTACACGCGTATCCGCGATGTCGCGTGCTCGCGAAGAGAGGACGAGAGAGAGAGAGAGAGAGGGGATATACAGCCAAGTAGTAGCGAGAAGGAGAGGCGCGAGTTGGGCTCCCACAAAAAGCAACAACTCCCCGGTTCCCCGCATAATGGGGTTTTCATATTTTCGCCCGTGAATGGCATCGCACATCGCTGAGCCGCGTAAATAGGAAGGCGCGGTGGAAGGTTCCGCGGTGGAATATATCGCGAATACAACGGCGGCATCGGCAACGAGGACGTCGACACGAGGAGGAGGAGGTGGAGGATTGACGGCCTCGGATCGGTCGAAAGTAGCGTGCGGTGCAAGCAAGCAAGCAACGGTGGAGATCGACCACGCAAACCGGAATTAATAACTCGCGCGGGTAACATCCGCGACCTCCGCGATCCACGGTTATCATCCCTCTCTTCAACCAGGCTTTCGTTTACTCTATTTTAATCGGCCACGTTTCCGCGCGATAAAAGCGCCTCGTCGCATTCGTTCGCCCTTTCGTTTTTTCCTTTTATCATTATCACTTGGGGGAAATTAAAGATCGAAGCGTAAACAAGGACGAGGGAAATTTTTCGAGGAAAGAATTGTAATCGATAATCGCCTCGAGGTTTCGAAGTATATCTCCTCGAGAGGAGAGAGAGAGAGAGAGAGAGGTGAAATTCGCTGTGAACGAGGGAAAAAAGTGGCTCGAGAAGGCGGTACATCTTGGTCGGAATTGTGGGCCAGGTCGCGGGGTTAATTTATCGCGCGAGCCGTTTTCGGCCGCGAGCCGATCCTTAATCCGGTTTTGCCGCGAAAGCGCGCGAGGGAGGGTAAGGGAAGGAAAGTTGGGTAAGGCTGTTGGGTTCGTAACCTACCTACCTTATGACCGCTCCTTAATATCGGTTAAGGAAGGAGAGGCGGCGGATGCAAGCGGTAAATCGCGCGTCGTACGACGCTACTTACGCTGCTTGCCCCTCTTCCACCTCCACCTCCTCCCCTTCTCGCTCTCTCTTAGCCCTATCCACCCCTGTCTGATCGTTCCTGCACCCGCCACCGTCTCCGCGGCCGCCGCCGCCGCCGCCGCCACGAGCTTAACTCTCCGTATCGGTAAGCGCGATCTAATGCGATTTGCATTTATATTAAAATATTAATATAACGTCGTGCGACGATGGCGATAGCGACGACAGAGACGGCCGGGTGGAGGTCGAAGAACGCGCCGCCCCGCGTCTCGTCCAACTGTCGAACTGTTTAAAACCCTTCGTGATTCTGATCTCAAATTCACTCGTTGTGAATACAGGTGAAAAGGATCTTGTCTCTTCTTCTTTAAACTACTACGTTTTTTTTTATCATCTCTTAAAAGATAGAAATAATAAGGATAATGTAATTCGAAATCGTGATATAATTATTACGATTGCAATAATCTTCGCTTGTTTCCACAAGGAAAGGAAAACAATATACGTGGGTATCCCGCGTCGGGAGGATCGAAAGGTATAAAAAGGAGGGACAGTTTCGAGTATTTGGAGCGGGGAAAAAGAGTACGTGGTGTTGTCGTGCCGCGCGGACATTAATTCCGAAAGGGAGGCGAGCCACGCGGCCTTCGTGCATACGCGAGTTAGCCTTCCAGCTAATGTCACTTTGATTCTAGGTTAGGGCAACGTGCGCTCGAAGGGCTTCGGCATGCTCGACCGTTCGTAGCAGTCAGCTTCTCGAGCTGGGGCTCGAGGCTCCCCATACATATTCATAAATAAGATACTCGGTTTTTGCCCTCCTCGTCCTCTTCACCCTCCTCCTCCTCCTTCGCCGCTTCCAATCCACCTTTCCTCGTTCGCGCCGTTCTTTTCTTTCTTTCCTCTTTTCCATTCCTCCCCCCTCCTCCTCCTTTTCGTCGTCTCGTTCTCGGCCAGAGATTCCTCGCTTCTTCTCATCCACCCTCGATCGCGTTTTTTCTCCTTTTTCTTCCCCTCCCTCCTCGGGGAACGATGAGTTGGCCGCGAAAAAAGAGCAACCTCCTTCGAACGAGGGAGAGAGAAAAAGGGATGGAGGAATCGTTATTTGCATGGAATCCGTGTTCCCCGTTCGCCGCGTTCCAAAGGTTTGCGGAATTAAGACGTACGCGCGCTCGCCTTCCGCTTTCTTCTTCTTCTTCTTCTTCTTCTTTCTTCGAGAGATTTCTTTCGGTAGCTTATATACTCGCTCGTGTGTGATTTATCGACGCGAGGCGAAGTACGTTCCGGCTGGTGGAACGTTGCTGGAAAGGAATTCGTTTAATGATTTTTTTTTTTTTTTTTTTCGTTTGACGAGCTCTCCTTTCTTTTGTCTCGAAACGAGACGTGTGAAAGTTAGAGACATGTACGAAGAAATATATATACACGTGTTGGATTAATAAACAGTTTATCCATTCTTGTCAATACGTCGTTGTTTCGGCTATAATTTAAATCGTTCGATCCTAATATATATAATATATAATATTCATCGGGGGAAGGATTAATGTTATTCGTAAAAATTGTGTTACAGTATTTCTGGATAAATTGGATCGGTTTTATTCCGACGATTAAACGAGAACAATGCGAATGTTAAGATGTTAAGATCGTGTTCACGAGTGAAATATTTTACTTGGTTCGAGCATGGAGGGATAATAATAATCACTGCACAGATGTTCAATTTTACTAATTTTTCCTCGGTGTACGATCGAAAAGATTGATTTCCGATTTTCGAGAAGAATTGAATTTGTAAAATCTTTCTAGAACACCAATCCCTGAAATTCCAGCAACCTTCCACTTGTTGATATTCCCCGTCCGATCAGAGAGATCGCGAGAGTTCCGAGAAAAGAAACGAAGACCGCCTCGCGCGAATTACATAATTTCACTAGATTCTAGTAATTTTTCGCCTAGCGATCGAAAAGATAGGCGATCGAAATCTCAATCGGAAGGAGGAGCGATTCTCGACAAGAATCGGGGATGGGAATAGGGAAATCGAATCGCGTGGGAAAAAAGGGTTTCGATGCGATAACGAAACGGTTGGCGCATTAATGCATTTCTAGTGACCCCTAGGAAGGAGGAGGGCCTATCTCGCGGGAAGAGATAAATTTTCCAAAGAACTTTCTCATCCATTCGAATGGAATGATTCCTCTGTAACGCTAACGACCCGGTGTCGCTCTCGCAAATATGCAATGCGACCCTCCCCCCGCATATTTTCCACTTAATTGCATTTTCGTATTCGCCGAACAGATTCCGATCGTCACCCTTCACGCTCGCTGTTTTCTCTTTTAAGAGTTCGCATGCATGGATCGACACGACTCTCCCCCCTCCCCCCTTCACTTATTTACCCGCGCCTCACGATTTGTTTATACCGAAAAATAAGGGGGAGAGACGGGAATACAGTCCCGGGGAAATCAAAAATTCACCAGGCCTACGCCTAACGACTCTCCCTCCCCTCCCCTCATTCTTCCCTCTTTTTACCGTATTGCAATGACTCGCAAATTCCGCCACCGCCTCGTTAAACCGTCCACCGGGGGTTAATCGTTCCATTCGGTTCGATTTCACGATGCGTTTGCGTGCTCGTTTGCGTGATTCAAAGAGATTGATTTTTTTTTCCCTCTCTCTCTCCACGATATTCTAGAAAGGGGAAAACCGCTCAAGAGCCGCGCGAGAAGAAAATTGAAAGGAGGAATCATCTCCTCCTTTCTGTTCTCTCTCTCTCTCTCTATTTCTCGGTCTTTAATGTCGTTTCGAAGGGGGAAGGAAGGCGAAGGAAGGCGAGACCAGCGCCTTGCAAATAAAGTGCAAACGAGGAGGGGGGTAAAAGTGTTTCGAAGGCCGCGGCCGCGTCAAGGATACGAATCTTGAAAGGATACGAGTTTCATTTCCCGATCCCTCGGCGAAAGGTCGCATTATTTCCGGGCGACGCGGAAACCGAACTTTAATTCCCTGGCTACTGGGAATATAACCCAGAGAAGAGAGGAGGAGAATGGAGGCTTGGTACGCATTCGTTCCGTTCGCGTTCTCCAACGCGATTCCGCGCGTTTCCGCCCGCTCTGGCTCTCCTCTCCTCTCCTCTCCTCTCCTCTCTTTGCCTCGCCTCGCCACTCCACGTCTCGTCGCAACGACGCCATCGCTCTTCTTCGCACCCTTCCTACCCGCGACTAATTGACGCGGGGTTGGAAAATCAAGATGGCCGACCTATTACGCTTTCAATCTCGCGTTCCCCTGTGTACCTTCCAGGCAACATCCCCCCTAAAAATAAATATCTTCGCCAGGCCCGCTCGAACGCCTCGCCTTTCGATTCTTCCACCATCTCTCCCCCCCCTTCCATCCTCTTGGCGGAGGATGTCCCTCCTGCGAAAGCTCGGATCGAGTTATCGTTCTGGAGGAAGGATCTTCTTGAGAAGAATTCGAGAGGGGGATCGGATCTAATCTTCTCACTCGAGATGACGATTTTGAATCTTCTTCTTTTTTTTTCTCTCTCTCTCTCTCAACGTCGTTTGTTCCACGAGATTCGACGCGGGCCAGTTTTTCGACGAGCTCTCGTTGGGGCGGGGGAATTCGTTTATTCAGCGCAAACCAATCGACCAAACGCATCTCCGGCCGAAAGGTATTACAAAGTCATGGAGCGGCATTGAAAATTCCATTTTACAAAATTTGTTATGGGATTGCGTAAAAAATAAAATCACCCCGAGGTTAAAAAGAGCTCTTTCTCTCTCCCTCTCTCCCTCTCCCTCTCCCTCTCCCTCCGTATATACGCGCACACGTGCAACGTTCTTCTTCGCGTGCGTACACCAAACGTCATATATTTTTGTATTTTTATCTTTTAAGCGGGCCGCGAGAATGGGGGAGGGGAGCGAGGGAGGGAGGGAGGGAGGCGGTGGGGAAAAAACTCGTGGCGGATAAAAGGGAAACGCGAATCGAGTCGCGCCGGTTTTATATTTTCAAACGTAATCAAGAAAGCTCGTTACCTTCAGGAAGCAAGCCAACGCTCGCCCAACGTGATCGTGCAACGGATAAACTCCGTGCACGGAGTTGCGGAGGGGGGGGAGGAGGAGTTGGAGTAGGAGTTGGAGTAGGAGGAGGAGAGGGGGCGAGCGATTAGGCGAGAGAAGAGGCCAGGGGAGAGCGAGCGTACGTCGGGACGAAGCGGCAGGGATTTGACAATTTCTCGCCAATGACGAGCGGAGACGAGAAATTGCCGCGGAATCCGTTCTTCGCTCCCTCCGGCAGTCACTTATTTCCTATTTACCACCCTTCTTCGTCCCTGCCCCACGACGACGGCACGGCCCCCCCCCCTTCCTTTACGCGCGGATCGACCCTCGATACCTTAACCTTTGTCGTGCCGTTTAAAACCCCAAAATGGCGGTTTTAAGATGGCCGCCTTATCCCACGAATCTCATTCGCGATCGACCCTTCTTTCCGGATCCTCCCTCGTATTTTACAAATTTTCGTTCCCAAAGACGGTCCAAGGAGGATGGAGGATTTGTGAAAAAAATTCCACGATACGATCTCAGAATCTTCCAAGTGTCAGGATAAATAAAGAATAAGGTTCCTCGATATCCTACGATTTCGATTTCATTAAATATTTCCACGAACGAGTTCGACCGATTCTTAAAAATTAGATCCATTCGATCGAGGGATATTCTAAAGAGAGAGAGAGAGAGAGAGAGAGAGAAAGAGAGAAAGGAAGAGAGAGAGAGAGAGAGCTGATCTTTTTATCCCCTCTCGAGGAGAAGAATCCTCCTCGCGGAATTACCGACCACGGTTTCTGTTTTCTTTCGCGCCTCTGATTTCTCTTTCCTTCTCCTCCCCCTCCATCATCCGGTTCCTCGGGCTCTCATTGTGGGCGCTAACCTTTTTATCGTTTAACCGGCGTCCAGCCTCCCTCCCCCCCCCTCCCCCACTCTTCCTCGTTTTCGCGCCCACCCAAGCCTGGCCAATATTGTATTATCTCGTTTCTTCCACGACCTTTAATAATTTTTCAACCGTTCGACTTTGGCCTTTCCCCTTCCTCTTCGACCATCATCCCCTCCAAGTTGTCGAGAGTTTTCTAGATTCTTGAATCTCGTTAAATCCCGTGGCGAGGGGGAAGGGAAGAGCGCGACATTCGAACGTTCGTCGTTCGAATTTCGTCGTAGATTAAACCAGGTTTTGCGGAGACCAAGATTTTCCTTTCGAGAAACTCTCCTTCTCCGTCGAAACGACCGCGTTAACCATTACGCGGTTAACGCTCTCTCTCTCTGCATTGTTTCGAACCAGTCGCACCCAGTCGTCGGCCCAGCTATGAAACTTTCGACTATGAGTAATTTGTTGGCGAACAAATTTTATTTCGCGAACCTCTTAGGAGAAGATTTTTATCGTCGAAACTCTTCGTCAACTCTCCTCCACTGGGGAGAAAGAAATGAATATAAGGGAACGTGATGTGAAGCATCGGTCGTCATTTTCTTTCTTTCTTTCTTTCTTTCTTTTTTTTTTTGAAGCTTGGAATAACGAAAAAAGGACGAGGAATAAAGAGAATCGAAACCTTTTAACGAGAGAGAAACGATGAGATTGTCGCGTAAAATGATCACCTGTTTGACCTGTTCGATCGTAAAAAAAAAAAAAAAAAAACAAATTTTCGGGCGAGGGGGATATTGCTTATTTTAATCTTCCGTTATCTCTTTACAAAATGAAAAATATTTAATAATATAGAGTCGAGTGCAACAGTTGCGCGAGATCCGATTAAAGGCTTACTGTCGCGTACGCGCCAACACTGATGGTTCATGGATGCCTCTACTACGGCGATATACTTGTAAGAACTTTTTTTTTTCAGAGAACATCGCAATTCATGAATGACTCGTTTCACAGCTCGTTTTCCGTAGCTATGATAACGATAGTTAAACGAAAATTGTGCGATGCGATTAAAAAGAGAATTCTTACGAACGTGTCGTCGTTGTATCAACCATAAAACTTACGACAGATTTTTATTTTTTTCCTAATTAAATATTTAAAGAAACCTTCTTTTAACGTTTAAATTGTAATAATAATAACAATAATACGAGGGATTGATATCGTATCTCGAATTAGTGGGGCAGTGGAAGAAGAAAAAAAAAAAATCTATCTTTGCCCGTATTACCGATGAATTTTACAAGCTTGCATTCGAGCCACTATCCTCCGATATTAAATTTTAACGGGACGTTCTTACGCGTATCTTCTAAAAGATTGAATGTATTTTTCCCCTCCTCCGTGATATCTTCTCTTTATAATTGCGAATACCATCAAATGACCGATTTATTCTCATCTCGTTGCATCGTTATCATAAATAAATATAATCTATAAACAACACCGGATAGATTTCATTTTTGTTTCAATAAAAGGAACAACGCAACCAAAAAAAAAAAAAAAATCTATTCTCGCCCAATTTTCGTCCGTATACGCGATACACATTCAAAAAAAAAGAGAGAGATAGAGAGAGAGAAAGAGAGAGAGAGATAGAGAGAGAAAAAAAGGGGTGCAACGTTCACCAGGTCATGCAAAATCGATATAACGCGATATACATTTCATGCGGAGTATCCTATAGGCCCTGCTATTCTCTCTCTCTCTCTCTCTCTCGTGATCTCGTGCAGGAAACGAAGTAGTAAGCGCGAGAGTTGCAAAGTAACGTAATTCAAGAACAACAACAATTTAGATTTTATACCGGTGATTAACGGAGGGGAGGGGGTTGGGTATCGTTTTCTTGCCATTTACGATATAGCCCGTGTCGAGGAGGCAAAAAGAGAGGAGAAGAGAATCCGTGGAAATAAAAAGTCGTCCCGCGAAACCACCCTCGTTCTCGAGAAGAAGAGAAATTGCATCGCTCGTTTTCCATTAACGTTACAACATATTAGTTCGGCCTTAACGGAGACGATCGAATAATTGCGGCTTTATCCCGCAAGCGAGCCGAGTTGATGTCAATCGACACGAATAAACTCTGTGTCGACCGAACACACTCTCTCTCTCTCTCGAAGTCGAAGAAATAGAAGAAGAAGAAGAAGAAGAAGAAGAAAAAGAGGAAGGGGGATGATAATGGAAGTTAGGCGATGCGCCGTGTGCGCGTATCGAGCATTACGAAATTACGAAATTACAATTTAAGCGAGGTTGAGCGGAAGAGCGATCGGAATGGCGCGAAAAGTGGGATGAGAGAGGCCTGGGTTGACGCTGGGCGGAAGAAACAAGCAAGGGAGGAGGAGGAGGAGGAGGAGGGGTGCGGAGGCGGAGGAGGAGGAGGAGGAGAGAAGGGTGGCGTAGCGCGCGAGCTTCCGATTTGTCCCCGGCTTTCCAATATTCTTCTCGGTCGCCGATTGGAGATCGAATTGTCCGTTAATTGAAATGATTAATTGTCTCACCTCTGGCGGGGCCCTGGTCGAACGCGTTCGCGTTCCCGTGATTGCTTATTTACAAATAGGAAATTCGAAAATGTGCAGAATCGCGCGCGGTCCTGCCGACTGAGCGGGAACACACGCGACGAGCAGAGAGAGAGAGAGAGAGAGAGAGAGAGAGAGAGAGAGAGAGGGTGAGCGAGGAAGGTGGGGGAGCGAGGAAGGGGACACTCGACACTCGTTTCTCGTGCAACAGAGATCGAACACGGAAACACGAGGGTTAGAGGCGTGAACACTGAAAGAGAGGGAGAAAGAAAGAGACAGGTTGTACGATCGCGCGCTTGTACGTGAGACACGGATATATATATATATATATTTATACGCGTTAGTGGTGGTGGTGATGGTGATGGTGGTGGTGGTATTCGTGGAAAGGGGGTGGTGTAACTCGGATACTCGCTCGCTCACCGAGTTTCTACCGGTGGGGGGTGGCCTGGGGGGGGGGGGGAGGGGCGAGATGGAGGCCATACGAGGGCCGCAATATCGTAGGATATTACGAATTTGCTATTTTCCGCGGCGGCCGAATTGAAACTGGGATTGTTAATTACTCGGTGATTATCGCAGGCAGAATCGAAGTCGCGCCGAAATTGCAGAAATCGAAATTACTTTCACGATCCTTCTTCTCTCTCTCTCTCTCTCTCTCTCTCTCTTTCTCTTTCTCTCTCACGCTTCCGTGCGCGAACACGGATAATATTCGCTCTCTCTTTTCGCTCCACACTTTTCGACACCGCTCGCCTCGCCTTAATCGTTAAACCTCGAAGCACAGTTTCTAAACACAGAGTGCGTTTAGACGGTTCTAAAAAAAGAAAGAAAGAAGAGAAAGAGGAAGAGAGAGAGAGAGAGAGAGGAGAAGGAGGTGGGGAGGGGGAGGAAAGAGCGGGCTCGGGCTCGGAAACGGGGAGAGAGAGCGAGCGGGCAAATTGAAATTCGTAGATGCGGTGCGGGTGTACGCTCGGCCAATTGGAATGCAGAATCATACCGGAAATGCCGAGTAATGCACCAATCAGAATCTGGGAATAGTTAGAGGCCCCGGATGATTAGGAATGCGCGCAATAACCTCTGATTAATGTGATCAGTGTATGATATATGCCGTGTAGCGTGGCACGGCGGCGTCGGTGGCGTCGGCGGCCTCGGTGGCGTCGGTGGCTCGTTGCTCCATCCTTTGGCTCCGCTTACATGAATACCACCCCCAATCCCCCCCTCCCCCATCCTTCTCTCTCTATCTTGACTCGGTTCCGTCCGAACGTACTACTAATACTACCACTCCTCCTCCTCCTCCTCCTCCTCCCATCTTTCTCTACCTGCCGCGAATTTGCGATCCGCTCCTCTCCCTCCTTCGATCCTGGTTCAACGCATCCATCCTCGTTGCGAACGCGAACAGGAGTTGTTGCTGCTGCTGCTGCTACTACCTCCACCACCCTCCTACGATTATACGCGCCTTACGCGCATCTACGAACGTGTATACGTGTGTTCACGCAAATTCCGCGCACACTCGCGCGCGTGTGTAAATACACGCGTCCTCCTCCTCCTCCTCCTCCTCCTCCTCCTACGTATGTATGTACCTAGAACGAATAACAGGGAGAGAGGGAGAGAGGGAGAGAGAGAGATTCATATTGCTATGTGCGCGCGTATAATATATCTCCACGTCCACGAACGAGGAGGGGGAGGGGGGGAGGGGGCGAGTATAGTTTGTGCAAGAGCTTGGTCGGTCGCAAACGAGAGAACACCGAGCGTGGGGTTCGTAGTTGAATCGGGGGGCGGGAGTGGGAGGGGGGAGGGGGTGGTAAGGGAAACAGGGTGCTGCTGCGCGCGTGTGCTGCTTGCCGCCGCTCTGCACCCGCGCTTGGATGGGGGATAGGGGGAGGGGGGAGGGGAAGGGGGTAGTATGCATTTACATAAATACATAACGCGGGTGCATACAATGTTAGTGCTATGCTGTCAATTCTACCCTTGCAGCGAGGCAATTCTGAGTTATGCCAGAACGCCATGCCCTATGACGGGCCTTCCCTCCGTAGTATGCGGCTGGGTACCCTTCGCGCGCGCTTACCCGTACGTTTGTGCCTACCCCGTCGTGCTCTCACCTCCCCTCCCCACCCCTTATCTCGCCCTTAGAGGCCCCCTTCCAACGCGTCTCTCTGTTCCTCCAGCGCGTTCTTCCATCCTCTCCTCCACCCTTTCTCTCTCTCTCTTTCTCTTTCTCTCTCTCTCTTCGTGATTGCAACATTCATCTTTAAAGTTTCCTGGGCGAGATACGAGACGGGATGGATCGAGCCGTCTTCCGGGTTTTTCCCACCTTTCCCTAGCAGCGAACGACGATTCAGCCGGCTCGGATTCCATGGATGGAGGAATGGTCGTAGATTGTACGATAGGATTATTATCTATCGCGGTGTTGTTGTTATTGTTGTTGTTGTTGTTGTTGTTGTTGTTGTTGTTGGGTCGAGGAAAGGTTTGAGGAAGAATTGTTATATATTGAGCGCTCGATGAAAATCGATCTCGTAAGAGAAGAATATTTAAAACAATTCTAACGTGTATATCCTTTTTATCGGGTTTATATGCACAACGATGTTATCCTCGACCCACCGTATGAATGAACGATTCATGCAGCTATCGCGTGAATGCTGTCATTTGTTTCGATGTTTTTTAACCACCATTTTGTTCCGAGGAAAAATCGTAAAAAAGTCCCCCCCCCCCCCCATGTGCGTGCATATAATAATCATCTTCGACACGTCTCCTCTCTCTTTTCCCCCCTGTTGCTCGAGAAAGAATTCGCGAGAAACGAAATTAACGATTGGTGGAGGCCGGTTTCGGCCGGTTTTAAAAAAGAAAAAGGAAAAGGGAGCGCGCTTAATCGAAACGCGGGGAATTGAAAGCCGGGGGGTACCTTCGAGTCTTTGCCGGGGGGGGACCGCAGAGCCCATTAAACGCGCCGCCACTTACGCTTACATAATAATAATGGTGAATAACGAGAAAGCGTCTTTGTCCCGTTCCTTGTTTTTTTCCCATAGTTGGCCGGGCAAGGGAGGAGAGGGAGGGGAGGGGTAGTGGGTGGCACCGCTGCGAAATTAAAACTACTAAATCTCTTTTGGCGAGCGCTATAAAGCGATGTCGTGTCCCCTACCTGGGCTATATTTCTATCGTCGGTGACGATAGAGAAGAACAACCGTTGCATTTTGCAAGTATATGTATATACACGTGTATTTATAGATACGTGCGTTTCGAATTATTATTAATTCATTCTTGTATTTTTTTTTTTTTCTTTTGGAAAATATGTATTTTCTACAGCATGAAGAATATCTTGCTGAACATAGATAGAATTACGATCGTTATTTAGGGTAAGAGGGAATTGGGTGACGTAATTATTTGTTAATAGGGTAGTTATTCGTGAATAGGCCGATAACTATCATTGGAAAAAATTTAAGGAAGCTCGCGTCGAATTCGAATCCGTGTACGTTTATGATTCGATTTTTCGAATCTTTTTCCTTTCCCCTCGCTATTTTACAAGAAATCACGAATATCGAACGCCAATTAATCCGGAATCCTTCGAGTCGAATGCTTTCATTTCATCTAAATCTAATCGAATGTTTGTTCTTTTCTGTTTCAGGTGAGTACCGTTCTATGACAACGTGTTGCGTTCTCGCGTGCACGCGCCTCGAGATCTCCACAACGGCGAAGCTCACTTTAGGTACGTAAGCTCTCCCTTAGCCGTGTGCGCGGATTAAACTGTAACGATTAATAACAAAAAGGGAGAGATTTCTCGGTCGCTCGATACCGAAACATCCGAGAAATTTCAAGGGGATACATTTTTAATCCCCGTTCCTTTCTGTATAGAGCGGTTGGTCCTAAACTATTCACGAGGAATGCTCGAATTCGCGGCGGAAAATCTTAAAATATGTTATACTTGCCACGCCATCGGTCAAAGGTCGCGAACAACTTTCCATCCGATATTAACCCGCTTTCCTTCCCGCCTGTTCCCGTTTCGCCTCGGTTCCAAGTCGCCGTGGCAATATTCGAAATACGCGGCCGTCGATCTTTTACTCCCCTTTTCGAAATAGATTTTATACATCGTTCATTGTCGAAAAGAAGAAAGATTCCTCCCGCACGTTTTTATTCTTCACCGATTATATCTCGGTTATCGAATATCGCTTCAATATCAATAATAAAAATCTTGATATTCGGCTCCTGTCCTTTGATCTAAAAGGGATCGTGTTCTTTTCATACGAGAATCAATTTTAATTCGGACGAGCCTCTAATCGTGATTATATTTCCTCTTCTTCGATAAATTTTGGCTGGAAAGTTGGGGATAAATATTGTATATTGCAGATCTGATCCCTGATAAAGTTCAAATTGCGAAAAGTTTGAATTGGCCCAAGGAAACAGGTCATAGAATTTTTAAACGGGAATTCTTTATTTTATATATCGACGCTCTCCTACAATACGATACGATGCATTTTTCATTTAATGTACATGCATCTGAAAGAAGTTATTATGATCTATATCTTCTCGTAAACGGAGGAGTTACGTTTTCTAATCATGCACAGCCACGTGCATCTCTCACGTGTAAAGAGAGAAGAAATATTTATCTATCTAAGGAAAATAGCTCGTGTATCAAACATCCTCGCCTAAATGTATTCCTCTTGTTCAAGAGATAACTTCTTCCACTAATATTCAAAAATATTATAATTCTAATATATCCAAGAACGTTGATTCTCGCGATCAGATCTCCTAGGAAAGATGAAAAAAGATACGTCATGTTACACATGTCTCGAGTATCGAGGAATGGGACGCGTGTTTTTTTATATAACCCTTATCGCGACAAACTTGTCAAACCGCGTATTACAACGTCCGCGAAAATTCGTCTCGGGAACGGGTTGGTGTTTGCATTGCACACCAAGTCGGATCCAAACGTCGGATCCAACGGAAACAAATATAAAACACGAAATATATATTAATGCCTGGCAGTTTCTTCGCCAACGATGGTGTATCCCGCCGCCGAGATAGCGAGAGTCTGGAGGGGAGGGGGGAGAGAAAAATATCGTATGAATCATTTATCAGTCTGGCTGCGTCTGCGTCCATATGTGTGTGTGCGCGCGCGCGCGTGTGTGTGTGTCCTTCGTGCGAGCCGCGTCGACGCCGATGCTTGGCGGAGAGAGAGAGACACCACTCCCCTCTCCCTCTCTCTCTCTCTCTTTCTCTCCCCAACACGCGCGCTCGCGATCTTACGCGCTCGAGAAATTGCATTTTTTACTCGGCCATAACTATCCCTTTTCTCTTCCACGTCTCGTATCGCCCGCGAAATTCGAATTTTTTTCCCTCCCCTCCCTCGAAATTTCTCCTCGCACGCTTCCCCTTTGGATATCCCTATAATCGATTTATCAATCGTAGCATAGAGAAGAAACTGAAAATTAATAAGTGAAAACTGTGAAACGGATACTTATTATTCATGTTCGATTTCGTTTAACGATATATCCTCTTCCTCTTTAAATCGATGGCAATATGGAATATTAAAAGAGTATGGAAAAAAAAAGTTTGGAGAAAATTTTTCAGCGAAAACGTTGTTGTATCTTCGAATATATATATATATGTAAAAAATATATATGCATATAGAGGACACTCGATTAAGATGGAAGAAGGGATCGTCTCGAAATCGAACGTGTCAGCAGGCGGAGTGGTGTTAAACGGGTCGCGATTTAATCGAGCAACATCAAAGGCGACCAGGGTATTCTAGTATTGGGCGAGGAGGTGGGGCAATGAGGAGATCGATTGATATTTCAGCTTTGCATTTTTTACACGTTCGACCTTCTTCTTCTTCTTCTTCTTCTTCTTCGAGAGAGAGAGAGAGAGAAAGGAGGAGGGAGGATCAAAGTTTTCGTCGGGGAATTTAAGAAGCGACCTCCACGCGTTTATCGCGTGACTCGGCGAAATTTCGATTCGCTCCCCCCACTTCTCCCTGTAAACGTCTCACGAGCAACAAACGCTCGTTAAACGCTCGAGGCATGCCAACCGCCACACGAGGCATTAGACGAAGTGTCGCTCGTCTTTTTTTCTTCCTTTCTTTCTTTCTTCCTTCCTTCTCCATCCTCTACTCCTCCTCGTTCGAAACGCGTTAATCGCCTAGCCTTAAAGAGGTCTAACCTCCTTCTAACCTACGTGTCCTCTCCTTTATTATAGCCGCGAGTATGAAAAATCCGCTTCTGAAGAGAGAGAGAGAGAGAGAGAGAGAGAGAGAGAGAGAGAGAGAGAGAGAGAGAGAGCTATCTCGCTCGCGTGTCGCGCGCGTTGGAAGGAGAGCGGGGGGGAGGGAGGAATCCCGGATACGGAATCGAAGCATCCCGCCACCGGTAGCGGACGCTTTATTGCGATTTTTATATTTCATTCCAGTTGGGGTCCAGCCCGATCAAAAGCACTCTGCAGTATGCATGGGGACTCCGATCCACCTTTGGTACTTTGGTCGTGGGCGCGGGGAGGGCCGTGGGGGAGGGAAGGGGAGGGCAGGCGGGGAGGGCAAGGGGATACGCCGGTGGGAGGATGTGAACGTCGTCGACCGACGTACGACTGACAAAGATCGACCTGTCCGCTCGTTCGTTGCTGCTTCGAGGGGCGAGGGAGAGGTGTTGTGGTGGGGTGGTGTTGCGTAGGGTGGTTGGGAGGGGGGAGGGGGAGAGGGGATGGATGGCCGCGAGTAGAGGGAGAGGAAACACCAATTTTTCACCCTCGAATAAAATTATTATCGACGAATGAGTAAGTGGGTTGCAGGTTATCGGGCGGGAGGGGGAGGGGGAGGGGGAGGGGGAGGGAGGGAAGCGTGACGGCGGAAGGGCCGGAGGGGAGGCTCGCGATGTATGGCGTTTGAAAAAGCTCGCGGCAGCGAAGGCGAAAGAAAGAGGGGACAACGCGGCCGCCCGGCCGCGAGAGAGAAAGACCGGCGCGGCCGGCTATTTTTAATATTTAAAATTTAATTTACAAAATGCCACTGGCTGCCCTCTTCCGCGTCCGAGGCTGCTGCTCTCTCTCTCTCTCTTTCTCCCTCTTCTTCCCTCTCGAGCGCACCCTCGAACGCAATCGTTACGGTTTCGCTCGCTCCGCGACCCGTTCTGTTTCGCACTCTCTCTCTTCCTCTTCGCCTCCTCCTTCTTTCGCCGCCCCATCCGCCACCCTTCGAGCCTCTTCCCTTTAAACCTCTTTCGCTCTTTCGACACGCTGACATCCTTTTGTCCGCTCTCTATCTTTTTCTCTCTCCTTCCGTCGATCACGTGGAGGGAGAGAAAAAAAAAAAAAGAAATTGGTGAAGTCTTAAACGAAACGATGGAAAATCCGATTGCTCGGCTTTCGCTACGTTATCTATGTTATCTCGTTCCGGATCGCACGTCACGGAGGAGGAAACGATGAGGATGAGAAAAGTCAGGGCGAGCAAACTACGTTTTACGAGGAGTTTTATATATATATACTCGATTGTCGCCCTCTCTCTTTTTGTTCCTCGTACGCTGCTTCCTGGAAGAAGGGCCCGGAGGGCGATTATTTGCGCGCAACATCGGTGTCATTGTTATCGTCGTTGCCGTTTCTCCCGGTCGTTATTGCCATCTCGCGCTATGACAATTCCACTTTTATCGATCGTTCCGGCCGGACGACGACGACGACGACGACGACGACGACGACGACGCGACGTACCCGCGCGTCTCTATCTTCTTCTTCCTTCGCCTCATCCACCCTCCCGCGTCGTTCTGTTTACGGTGCTCGTCGCGAGGGAGATAGCAGGCGCCTCGGCGAAACTTAAGCGGTCGTGTACCCTTAGGTATACGCGGCTGCCTTCGCGTGTACCTACATAATACGATGTAAGTTACGACGCGCCATGTAACTTTGGCACTTTGGACAATAGCTGCGTCTCTCCTCCTCTTCCTTCTCTCCCTCCTCTCCCTCCTCTGCCCGCTTCGCGCCTCCGACTCTTTCCCGAGCCTTGCCGCTCGTGCCTAGTAGAGTACAGTGTACTCTCTTTGCCGAGAGTGGAGGGTACAAACGACTACTAAATACTCGACGACGTATCCCGCGCGCGCCTAGAGAGCCCCCGACCTATAGTTGAATATTACGATTACTCTCTCCGTGAGAGGTAATATAGAGGAAGCAAGAAAGAAAGATCTTTACTCCTTTCTGCGCGCTTTTCGATCACAATTCGTCACATTCTCGTCGAATCGATTTCTGATCGTGGCCATATATAGACAGAGTGGATAGAGGCGAGTAGTGGCACGCGGATAATTCGTACGTGACGACGTGGCGGAGCGGGGTCGGTCAGAGGTCAGAGTCGTGAATCGCGGTGAGTTAGTCGCGTCAGAGAAGCATTGAGGGAGGAGGGAGTGCAGGGTGCCCGTAGGTGGATGGAAAGGGGTTGAGGGAGGGGTGGAGTGGGGTGGACCCGGCCTCAAACGAGCGACGTATCTCTAATCCAACGCCATATAGAACTGACCGGTGCTATTTAGTCCGAATTGTATCGGGTAAAGCGAGTAGCGTGTAGCACCCACCATGGTGTAACACCATGGCCCCTCTGTAACTCCGCCGTTTCGGTGCCTCCTCTCTCTCTCTCTCTCTCTCTCTCTCTCTCTGCTCTCTTCATCTCCCTCCCCCCTCCCCTCCCCCTACTCGGTTCACAATTCTCTCTCGCTCGCACTCACGCATCTCGAATACCCTTGTGCAACGGTCCCTCGGCCTCGTTCTCTCCGTTCTCTTCGACCGTCCTCACTCACCCCCGTGGAATCAATTGCGGTCGCCATGACTACCGTAATGGAGATCCAGGACCAGGAGGGTGCCTTTTCCACGGGAGGTTGACCAAAGCGTATCCCGTAATGCCTACACGTCAGGACGAAATCAAAGACCGGGGATCCGACGCATCGTCGACCACCTCGATTCGTACGCGGCGAAACCTCCCCCTCCCTCCTCCTCCTCCTCCTCCATCCACCCTCTCCTTCGCTTCACCCCTCGTTTCTCCTCTTATTGAGCTCGATCGCGCGGAAAGATCGGCCGCTTTTGACGCGGAACCGGAACGCGGCCGAGAATAAACGAATAAATTTGTGTCGCTCGTCGCTCGTCACCGTCGCGATCCCAATGCAAACGAGATTCCCCGGTATTCTGTGGTACTAGGGGAAAAGAGAGAGAGAGAGAGAGGGAGAGATAAATAGGGGAACAAAAGGATCCAATTTTTCTCTCGCGATCTACTATGAAAAGTGGTAGGTCTTCTTTTCTTGGGACGCGTTGCGAAGCGGGAAATAGGGAGAAGGATAGCGAAAGAGTATTTAGCGGTGAGATCAGGCGGGGTTGGGGTTGAAGGTGTACGCGCGTGTCTTGCCGACTCACGTAACGCGCGTATCCGACAAAAGGCAGCTTGGGATCACGCGATCGGAACAGCCGGTGGTAACGGTATATATCAACCCTTTTCTCTGAAATCAAATTCAACTCGGCCCTCTTCCACCCCCTCTTGCCATGCCGCCCGCTTCCTTTCTCTATCGGTTCCGCGGTTCTTCGCCATTACACCCCTCTCTCTCTCTCTCTCTCTCTCTCTCTCTTCGCTCTTCGTTTCTTCGTCCATCCGTTCATTCGTTCGTTCGTTCGTTCGTTCGTTCGTTCGTCAGCTCGTCCATTCGACCCACCGTTCTAGATGTAATTACATAATGGTTTTACGTGCACCCTCCTCTTCTCTTCGCTCTCTCTCCCCCACCCCGAGAATTTGCTTTTCTGTCTGTTGCTTCGTCCTACCCCTTATAACCGTAGCCATCTATATCCTCCTCGTGTATACGGCGTGCATACACAGGGAAACGGGCAAACAGGCAGCTAAGCGGACTGACGGTCAGGCAGGCAGGCAGGCAGAAAGACCGCACGCATATACGCAAGCAGGCACGCACGCCACGCATCGACCCTCCTTTTCCACCCCCTCTCACCCTCCTCCCCCTCTTGATGCAACGGTAGAAATACGTAGCTCGCGGTTTATCAATATTGCACGGTTGCTTACACGAGGGAGGAAACAACAGAGAGCGAGAGAGAGAGAGAGAGAGAGAGAGAGAAAAGGGAGAAAAACAGAGCTCTCGTTAAAAAACCTGTCATTATTCTCCTAGCCTCTTGGCGATGGTGCTCGTTGATCGGAAAAGTCGTTCATCCCCTTTCGGTCGTTAATGCCGGATGAAGGAGGAGCAAGGAGGAATCGGGGAAACGTTTACCGGCCTTGCCAAGACTTACGCTTACGCGCCCACGTTTTTTCCCCCCCTCCCTCCCTTTTCTCCTTTTTCTTTCTTTCAACCCAGTTCAAAGTCGTCGTCGGCTACTTTTCTTTTCTTTTCTTTTGCGCCCGCGATCGGCCATAAAAATTTTCTTCTTCCCGCGGGAAGTTGAAAGTATGACAGAGAGAGAGAGAGAGAGAGAGAGAGAGAGAGAGAGGGAGAGAGAGGGACGAGTGGACCGACGAGAAGTTGTTGCGCGATTCAAGAAGCGAAACACGCGCGGCGGAACGAGCGAGCGAGCGAGGAAGGGAGGAAGGGGGAGGGAAAAATCCTTCCTCCCGGGCTGGCGAAAGGGTTAAAACATAGGGGCCGATGAAAAATTCAAGAGGATTTCAGTGGCTGAAAAACATTGTTTAGCCCCCTGGTAGCTCCGCTCCGAGTAACCGGTTCATCTATTATTTCCGCGACACCGAGTAGACGCGTCATGCGAAACGTTGCCCGTCCGGCCTCCTCGCTCTCTTTTTTCCCTTCTTCCTCTTTGCAAGTTTGATCGCCGCGCCGCGTGGACAGCTTTCTTCGCGCTCCAATCGTGCAATCCCGTTTCATCTCGTTCAACATGGAACCAGAATATATATATATACATATATATAGACTCTATTTTCACGATTTTAAAACGTGATCGATCGAGAACCTTCGAGATTTCCAGCATGCCGTAGATGGAAATAAACGCACGATAAGGATCGATAATAATTATCCACTTCGACTTGGATCATGGCTGATCCAAATATCGGAGAGTTATACGTCGTTCCGAAAAAGAAAGAGAAAATAAGGGAAAGAATATGTATCGTGCGGGGGAGGAAACGTGGCACGGGTGTAACGTTAAGTCGGGACGACTCTTAAATCTTTTGAAGCGAGTAGAAACTCTATTTATTCTTCGAGCGAGGCTTCTAAAATTAGGCGAAAGCAGGAGCTAGAATCGATAGCAGCACCTAGTGGTAGTAAGGGTGGTGGTGGTGGTGGTGGCGGTGGTGGTGGTGGTGGTGCGGCGGTGGAGGCGGAGGAGGTTGGTGGTGTATAGTTGGTGGTGGTAGTGTTGTTGTCGACGATGGTGGTCGTGGGGGTGTATCGTGGCGCGATATAGAGAAGGTCGGAGAGTAAGCAACAACGGCAGCCAACCACCCTGCCGCCCAACTAAATTAATCTAAGTAATTCATGTCGAAGTTTGTTCCGCCGCCTAGTGTATGCGTATGCGTGCCGCCGGCTCGACGTGTGCACGCGCTTTATAGTGTGTACACACCGGTACACTGTCTCACCTACCGCGAATACACGCGCGTATAAACGTGTATATATACGTATATATGTGTATATATACATATATATGTATATATATACACACACACGTACACGAGAACTACGTAAATACCTACGACTCGCGCGACTCCTTCCCACGACTCTTCTCGCCAATTTTACGCCGTTTCGCTTTTTCGTTCGCTTCGTTCCTTCGTTCCGTGTCGAGTGCCAACATTATTCTCCTCGATACGAGATAAATCAAGACAGACCGATCAAATCTTTTTCGAGTTTCATACGCCTTCTTTCGGGCAAATTACTTCACCGATATTTCGAATCGAACGCGTAATCGGTGGGAGAAGTTCCTAGTCGGTCGCGAGCAAAAGGGGGTAAGGATCGAAGAGGGCAGGGATTCTCGAGAGACCTACTAAAACTCTGAAAAGAGACTCCTCCACTGTTCCAATTGGGAAAGGATAGAAATCAGCTTCTTGTTTGTCCGTGTGAATTGCGATAAAATTAATTCTCTATTCTTGCATACAGATATCGATAAATTTGTTGCGATTCGAAATTGAATTTAAATTGTAATAACTCAATCGATGGTAGTAATAATAACAACGGTATTTTTATCTGTTTAAATAAATAACAAATATGTATTGGAATTATCGTATGGAGGAATAAAGATTCGTTGGTTCAAAGGTTTCCATTCGGTGAGATCGACTCGCACGCACGTTCGCTCTGGAATCACTCGAAATAGTTTGCCACGTTTTGCCGCGTCTAGCCGTGGCTAATGGAGAGATTTTATCGCAGTCGATGATAAAGTGGCGGGACAGTCGTCGAGCCACGCGTTCGTTCAAAAGCTCTCCCCGAGAATGGTTGGTCGAGGGTAAACATCGGCTGGGAAGTTTCTTGGAAACTCGGCCTTGAATGTCTTGCGCGTTTCTTGCATCGAATATGCCGTGAACTCGTGCGTCACGCAGAGGAGAGGAGAGGAGAAAAGGGGAGAGGAGAGGAGACTCTGTCCGCGAGAAACTTTTCTCGTTATCGACCTATGGGGAAACGCGCCTCTTTTCCTTTGCAATTTACGCGTCCAATCCTTTAATCGTTTGAGAAAATATACTCTCAAAGCAATAGAGTGAAAAACAGTGCTACCTAAATACGACGATCTTATTCTCACGCACGCTAATCCTCGTCCAAACTTCAACGATATATAATTATCTCGAGTTTCGACGATTCCCCGCTCGCTACTGCCCGACACGTTATTTCTTTCTCGCTTTCTCGTTATATCCATCCTTGTCCATCTAGAACTCGAAACTCGAGCTCGGGACAATTTCTAAAGATCGTTATCTTGATCGTGAGAATTTCAACCTCGATTCTCCACGTGCTAAAATTTAAACGATCTTTTTTTGTACAACAACGTTCAACGGCAAACACAATCGTCCATTAATGGTAATCGCTTGTAAGGTCCCGACCAATTGAGATAAAACGACGATTTCATCCGCAAATTATCGCGTGTAAGAAAAAAACTCGTCGCGATATTTATAGTTGTGTTTGGCATCGCCTTTCGAGTTCGCTCAGGCGAGAAAATACATCGCATCCAGTTTTCGAAACTGGACTCGGAATCCATGTGTATACACACACACACACACATACACACATACGCTCGTGTCGACTCTCGAAGTATGAATGAACGCGTTGGAGACGTGGAAAGTGGCATTCACCGAGGTCTCGCGATCTCGTAGGAGGCGAGGAATCGAGTTACCGAGTTGAATGGTCGCGTTCACGAGATTTCGCGTGACGCGTCCTCCCGTTAAGTTCGAGAACCGTTAATTATAATCGGGGGATTCGCTGGGGGGCACGGCGGTCTCTTTCTCTCTCTCTCTCTCTCTCTCTCTCTCTCCATGATTTACGAGGACAAAACGACGGAACTGATTTAGAAAATGGTCGATTCGTATCTTCGGAGTCGGGGCGGTGGTCGTTGCCTCGCCTATAAATAACTAAGCTCTTCTCTCTCTCTCTCTCTCTCTTTCTCTTACTCTCCGTCGGGTAACCTCGAGTTTGTGTGATCGAGTGATTCTCACGAAGGCGCGAGAAACCGTGGCCGATAATCACGCGACATTTTTGCGACGCTTCCTGACGTCCCGCCAACGTTGGCCTCGTCGACACTCGGCGTCTTTGGCCAATTTTTCGAACCTTTCCTTCTCTCTCTCTCTCTCTCTCTCTCTCTCGCGCGTGTTATTCGATCAACGCGTTCAAAAGCGGAGGATTAAATCGATGTGTCTTCAGACGATACACGAAGAGGGGGGGTAGGAGATTTCGTCGAGAGATCGATCCTCGCGAATTAAAGCCCCGTCTCGTGTTGTTAAGTAAGGGCGGGGAATTTGTTACTCGCGACTTACAACATCGCGCGGAACGTTGATCGATCGAGGCGTTCGCTCGAACCGTGAACGGAGGAATGTATTGTTTAGGCGAGGCGTATCGATTCGAGAAACAAAGGCCTCCTATTTTCCCCGCGTAAAAAACCCGCGTTTACACTTTTAACGCGATTTTTAAACGACCACCCCCGCTTTAACGACCGATCGAGGTAACTCGATATATCCGGTTTATTATACACCGACCGACTTTCTAAACTCGAGAATTAATTTCTCTCGAAGCAAGAGAATAGGAAGAGAGAGAGAAAGAGAGAGAGAGAGAAAGAAACGGTAATTCGATTGATTGAAGCATCGAAGAAATAATTAAGGAGAAACGGTCGAATTCCGTTCCAACAATCCTCCCCTCCTGACAACAATATCCCGTTAAGAAGCCCCCTCTTCGTTCTTCTTCTTCTTAAGCGAACTTCTTCTGCATCGAAAGTGGGGACAAAGCGATAAGTACGTGTTACGTGTTACGCGCGTGTCAGCCGCACCCATCGAGCCCTCGCGTTTTACGAACTAGAGAAGAAAAATGGCGGGGGAGGAAATAGATATTAGCTAACTGGTCCCCTCCTCCCCGTGGTTATGGATATATATATATATATACATATAGATATATATTATATACTTGTAAAACGATTCTCGAAAGCCTCCACCCGCTTTAGGGTGCGGCGATTCCCGACCCGACCGCTCTTTTCTTTCCTTCCCGCTTCTCCTTTCCTTCTCCCTCTCCCCCTCCCTCCACAGTCTGTTCACTCCTTCTTCACCCCTTTTCAACTCGCTCGCCATTGTTCCCTTTCTTCTCCTTCGCGATCTTCCTCGTTGCCCGATTCACGTTGCTCCCCCACCCCGCTCTCGATTCATCGTCGATTTCTCACCCTCTCGCGAAACAAGCAGTTCGCGTGACCGACCGAGGAGAAAAGGTGGCTCGCAAGGTGGTTCCCCTATCCCCCTCCTTCTGAAAAATCAGCTATGCCTCGATGTTGGGGAACAAATTGACCGCGAACGAGTCTCTCTCTCTCTCTCTCTCTTTCTCTCCCCTTTCTCGACTCTGTCTTCTCTATCGAAGTAATCCCAAACGAGGATTTATCGTTCTAATAATCGAAAAAAAATCGGGAAGCATCAAGTTGTGGCTTTGGAAAGGGATGTTTATCTCGTTCCAAAGGGATGATAAAAGAAAGAGAATACATAGGAAGATAGGTTGAAATCGAAATTTTCGTTTACTTTATACACACGATCAGATTGTCGATATTTCCTTCGACAGTGCAACAAGTTCGAAATCTTGTTGAAAAGAAATGATCAATCGAGAAATCGAACCGCGGACAAATGGGGGAGTGCTCGAAATACCGTCTTTGTTTCGACGGTGCGTTGATGAAACTACGAGCATGCAACGCCGAGGATATACAACATTTACGAGTTGGTTTTACAGCCGACGTGACACACACACATAAACACACATCCTCAAACCCGTCAAAAATTTGCTCGCAGGGTGCAAAAGGGAGTCGTGCGTCGCGTTTAACGAGCGTACGCGTCGCGAGGAAATCGCGAAACCAGGATCTAGTCCCCTCCAGACACCTTTAAACTTGGTCTCGCGTCGACTAAATGGTGGGGAAAAACGAGGAAGGAAAACTTGCGGACAGACCGGCCGCAACAACCAGCCAACCAACCCCCCTACTTCCGAGGCGGGCGCGACACGCGTGGTTACTCATCGGGTTAGAATGAATGAATGAATGAATGAATTGTGGATGCGGAGAGATCCGCGAAAAATTCTTGTAACGTGGAATGTTGGGAGATATCGGTAGAGGGATGCTTATTTTTTTTTTTTTTTTTTTTTTCCCTCCGAGACACGGTTTTCGTCCTTTCAGGGTTGTCAAGCGGAATCAAGCCATCGTTGCTTGTCAACGACGCTTGGACGAATTATTTATTTATTTTTATTTTTCGTTTTTCCCCCCTGCAGAGGAGAGCATATAGGGTAGCGTCGCGATGGCGAGTAAAAGTAGGAAATCCTGTCGAAAAGATTAGAACACGGCCGCTCCCGTGTCCAAGTAATACCAGTCGGGTAATATCTCACCATTAGGCATAATCATCCCCTTACACATCCGACGAGCACATCCACCGGAGTCAGCCAGGCCCCCTAATGCCTTATAATTTATAACTCACCCCCATCTCCGCCACCTCGTCTATCCCGCCCATCCCTGGCCTTCTCCTTCTCTTCTCTTTTCGATACGGTGTTGCGCATCTGAATAAAGAGAGAAAAATCGTTACACGTTATTTAAAAAAAATATTTCGGATTATCGAGGGCGAATTTCGAATTTCGTGATTCCTTCTAAGAATCCAATCATGCAAATGTTGAGACGCATCTTGAAAAATGAAAAAGTAAATGTCAGAAATTATTTTTAACTTTGGTGACGCTTCGAGGAAACGTCTCTTGAATCGAGACGGATATAAAGAAAAAAAGAAAAAGAATCAGTAATTCTCTCTCAGTTAGGTAAAAGAGATTACGAGATGACTGTTTATCACGAAAAATGCTCGTTATATTCGCTCGTGGAAAAAAAAAAGAGAGAAAGATTCGAAATTAAATCGTGAGAGAGGAAGAAAGAGACGTTCACGCGAGACAACGGAATGGAATCGTAATATCAACATGTGGAAAAAACGAACGTCGAAAAGAAAGAAGTTTACACGGTGCTTCCTTAATAAAAATTTTCTCCATCCAATTCGATCCAAAACCTCCCTTTTTTTTCTTTTTATGTCCTACATCACAACACACTCTTTTTCTATCCACCCTCCTCCTCCCCTTATCGTACGTCAGAAAAATCATCTTCTCGAAAAGAAAGAAAAAAAAAAAAAAAAAAGAAAAAAAGAACCGGTGACGCGATGGACCCGCGCAATAATTATCCGCCATGGTACACACAACAAGTCTGAAGAACGTACACGCGCGGCTATATTACTCTCGAAATTTCGTGGGCGGGAGGGGGTTGGCTGGGTCGATCAGCATTTTAAAATAGAGCTATTTTTAATTATGTCGGCTTGGTGGTACGCTCGGTGATCCGCGGTGTAGAGATAGATGGAGAGAGGGAGTGAGAATCTCGAGAGAAAGAGCGAGAACGAAGAGATGGAACGGAAAAGAGAGAGAGAGAGAGAGAGAGAGAAAGGAAGGATGGTCCTCCTCCTCTCTCTCTCTCTCTCTGTATCGTCTCTGGTCGCGAAGCTGGTCGCGGTTGCGTTCCTCGTATTCGTGCGTTTATCCACCTACGGCACGACATATTAAAAATCCGCGCGCGCGGACGCCGAGGGTAGTACCACTACTCCTGGCTCCCGATCTTTTCCGCAAACACGGAATTATATGTAAGCCCTAAGACATAGACAAAGGGTGGAGCAAGCTAGGTTCGTTCCGAGCATGCTTCATCTCTCTCTCTCTCTCTCTTCCTCTCCCTCTTACTACCCTCCTCTCCCCAGGATATATATGCCTACGTTCGCTAGAGGCGCGTGTACAGAGGCGAGACCGTGTCATCTATGTATGTCCTGTATACCCCGTTTTGCCCCTCGAAAACGTTAAGCTTGGCAGCCGGTACACAAGGCCTTAAGCCGCATCGTCGCCGATCCCCTGGCCCCTTTTAACCACCCGTCCATCCCTTAGTCCGGCTCTGCCCCGCTCTCTCTCTCTCTCTCTCTCTCTCTCCGTCTCTTTCTCTCCCCCTTCCCTTGTCTCCTCGTCGCGGTGTTGCGCGATACATCGCGTCACGAGCCCCAGCTATCCGGCGGGCACTGCTCTTACCGCCTTAATGCATTCGGCAAACATTCGCCAAGCGTTGCGAACGGGTCTTTATTTACACTACGGATTCTTTTCGTTCGTGTAGAGGAGAGGGCCGCCATCTCCTCCTCCTCCTCCTCCTCCTCCTCGATCCGTTTTCCTTTTTTGCGCTCGTGTCCCTTCTCTTCCCCCCCCCGTGTCGCCAACAAATATGCTTCGCTCGCTCGCTCGCTCGTTCGTTCGTTCGTGTTGTTCGATCTTTCGTTTCGAATCTATGCATCCGGGATGGGACGATGGGATCTCTGGAACTGGAAATTGATCCCTCGGTGAATATCGTCTGAGAGAGAAACTTTAATCGAGAGTAAATAGATTCCAAGAGAGATTCCCTCCTCTCCGGTTATTATTAGTCGACGTGACGAGAATATCGCGGTCCGGGGTTAGAAAATAACCCCCGGTAATCGGTTAATTTCGCCTCGAGAGAGAGAGAGAGAGAGAGAGAGAGAGAGGGGGGGGCTTTCGATTCGTCTCACCGTGCCTGCTTTCTTCCGATTAAAGAGGATTAAATTCCTAAATTTTTCTACTAATTTTTTCCTTTTTTCCTCTTTTTTCGAGCTATACGTTAGTTACGCGCGTAAAATCGTGAATCCGATGAACGCTTAATCGTCTTTCCGTTCCAGAATTTCGCGCTTGCTTAACGATTTAATCCTTACGTACGTGGGACGACGGCCAATTATTTTTCCGTGAATTGCACAATCGCGGGGAGAAGAGGGAAGGAAACAGGACACGTATAGATCCAATGTTTTATTCAACGTCTCCTCCATCTCGAAGAAGAAGCGGCCCACGTTTTGTTTAAATCGTAACCGGCTTATCGGCCCGCGCTTTTTTTTTCTTTTTTTTTTTTTTTTTTTTTATCCACCCAATCCGTTCCCATTCTCCATTCTCATTATCGACGCCGTTTCGATCGTGTTATCGTATTTTTCCATCTCCTCCACTAAGATTTCCCGTTCGACTTTTCTGCCCTCTTTCCTGCCCTGGATAGGAGGGAAGCGACGAAAGGGAGAGAGAGAGAGAGAGAGAGAGAGAGAGAGTGGGATACGCGTTTGAAGCAGCGAATCCGACGCCGTGCGGCAAATTTGACGTATTGCATGCGCGTCAAATTGACGTACGTCAACGTGCCGCTCTGCTCCCCCTCCTCCCCCTCCTCGCCTCCAATATACGTTTTGTTCTAATACGGCGCGCGTTATAGGGGCATGAAAATCGCACCCCGAGGAAACATTATCGGGGTGTATCGTTCGTGAAAAATCGGCGTGGAAAACCAAGTGGAACGCAGGGTTAGGTCTTGGGAGAACGAGGAGTAAAATAGGAGGAGGAATGAATCGGCGATTTCAACGTAAGGTATCGTGCTCGAAGGGGGATACGATGAATATGTTGTAGTAGCGAGTAGTATAATGAATAATTAAAATAAAGAAATATTAAATTATTTGAAAAAAAAAAAAATAGGTCGAGTCTAATATGTTCGGGATGAGATTAAAAATTTCATTTTTAATGGGGACACTACTCCGTCTCCGGTAGTACACCTCTCGAGTCTCTCGACTCGATGGAGTGTTAGGAAAAACAACGTTGTAACGGATTTAAAATTCGTATAAAAATTACTTATCAAGGGAAGTGATAGTCTATATATATTGGAATTTTGAATGTTCTTTTTTATAATTTTTGAAAGAAAGAATATACGGATCGAATATTGAATACATTTAAGAGGAATGATTTTTAAAAGACAATTAAATTAAATGTGAATCTGCATCGTTTCGTCGAGCGAGAGAACTCGGAGGGGAAAGTAAGAATGAATTAATTATTTATATTAATTTAATTTTACAAGCAATTTTAAAAGAAAGGAAAAATTTCGCTCGCAACTTTCTCGAGCATCGCGATCGCGACAGACGAAAGTTCGAAATGTTATCATCCTTGACCAGGCAGTGTCAATTTTAAAAAAACGTCAAATATATACGTATATTTTTCACGTATCAACGAAATCGAAGAAATCCTAGTTCTACAACGCATTTCGAACAAGCATATCGACAAGCAATATTCGAAAGCTTGCGTACATTCGTATTATAAACGATTCCCTAAAAAATTCACCGCTGAAATAATTAAAATCTCCCGTTTTTCTCGTCGATTACATTTTTGTGCGGTTCTACGCATGCCGACGATATCATATCGTGGTAAATTAATTCGTTTCGATTTAAAAATAAAAAAAAAAATAAAAAAAAAAAAAAAAGGAAAAAAAGGAAAGGAAAAAAGAGGGGAGGGGAAGGGGAGGGAAGAGGGGAGAAAAAAGGGATTATAAAAGTTTCGTGGCAATGCCGTTGGAATTAAATGTGGAAAATTACATTTAAATTAATTGTTTTCGTGGCAATCGCGTATCCGCCCGCCGATCCGCCGTTTTCCCCTGTTCGCGCCACCGCGTTGTTCCTCGGTGTACTCGGGGCTTCAACTCGGGGCCGGCCTGTAAATCATCGAGACGAATAAAACGCGCGTACGTGGAATTCCTGTAGCGAAATCCGCACCGTTATTTTCGATCGTTACGCATCGGTTACAAGACGAGCTTCAAACTTCTTCTTCTTCTTCTTCTTCCTTTTCTTCTTCGCGGAAACATGCGAATTCCGAAGAAAGATTTCTTCGGAGAAAAAAAAAAAAAAAAAGAACTATATCTCTATCTATGTGTCGTATCGTGTCTCGCGAAGAGAGAACCAGTGTGTTAGCCGTGCGTGACGAGAGCGAGAGAGATGGAAGAATCGCGCTCCGAACCGGTCGGCTGGCGAGGGATAACGCGATGCAATGGAAATCAAGCGCAACCCCTTACCGCGGATTGGGTATATACGAACCATCGGCCGATGGAAGCCATTATCTTGATATGCTGGCCGAGCATCGAACCGCGCTCTCCTCCTAGCCGTATAATTAAAGTTGCTCGCCGGCGAGAAAGAGAGGGAGCATATATATATATACACACACACGTATACGTTTCGTCCACGACGAGAAAGAATCGCGGAATCGCGCGTACGAGCCTTATACACGCGCCCCGATTCCAATACTTTTTTTTTTTTTCCCTTCTTTTCCCAAAGACACGCGCAGGGGATACCGAATCGATGCGCTCGCCTTTTTCTTCCTCTCGTTCGAGGGGAAGAGGGCTTTTCTGGACGACGGTACGATCTTGATCGTGGCGTCAGTGGTGGTGTATCACGTAGGCGACGCGTAAAATAGGGCGGGGAGGGGGAAAGAGGAAGGAAGGGTGTCGCCTAATAGCGGCAAATTACGCCTTCTTACTTCTTCCGCGGAAACACGCGGTAAAGAGTGGTGTTGGGGTTGGGTAGGGGCCGGTTGCCGCCGAGTTGCTTGCTCGCTCTCTCTCTCTCTCCGTTTTTATTTCCACCGTTTCGTCCATCCCTTCCTTTCTCTCTCTCTCTCTCTCTTTCTTTCTTTCTTTCTTTTTTTTTTTTAAGTATTCCGCTCAAGAAAAACAGCCATTAGCGAGAGTTTTCGCTTTTCGCGCAAAACTTTTACTCCGTCCCGTAAATTCTCCTCCCTTTCTTTCTCCTGCGAGGCGGGTGCCGCGAGAGCGCGAGGGAAGAAGGATGACGAAAGTGTTGTGCGGCAAGGGAGGAGGGCAGAAACGAAACGGCCGGGGGGTGGCGGGGCGGAAGAGGGGGGAAGTTAACCGGCAGAGAAAGGAGGAGAAGGAGGAGGAGGAGGAGGGTTAGGAAGCGAGGAAAGCGAGGGAGAGAGAGAGAGAGAGAGAGAGAGAGAGAGAGATTGCCAAGGATGGCGAGGGAGGAGGGGAGGCGAGGAGGAGGGCGGATGAGAAACTCGAGCGAAACTCCAACTTTCGTCCGCATTTTTCATCGTCTATAAATTCTTATTTATATGCGACGCCATGTTTCCTTTCGATTAGAGCGCGCTCGAGCCTGCCAGCAGCCGGGCTTCCCAGAGATATCGAGGCAAATTTGTCAAAGCGTTTTGCGGCACACGGATCGCGGAATCGGCGGCCGCCCCGACGCCGTTCGAACGCAACGAAATTGCCAAAGTTGCGAATATTCGTCGCTGTAAAATTAATGCATCACGCTTTACTCGCGCTTGTTGACTCCCCCTCTCCCTCCCTCTCTTTATACACAGCACGGTATATAAGTGTGCTACCGACTGTTCTGTTTCTCCCGATTTCCCCGCCTTGCCGTCCCCCCACCTCCGCTGGGATTCCCTCGTTCGGTCATTTTCTCCCTCTTGCTCGCTGTCTGCCTCTTGGACACTGTCTCTCTCCCTCTCTCTATCTCTCTCTCTCTCCCTTTCCCTCTCTCGTTTAACCCCTCGCGCTCTTCACCCATCTCCGAAGCGGACGAGAGCGAGTAGATAGGCACATTTACGCCGACGAGCCAGGCTTACGTTCCTGTACGAGTGTATTTACGTAGAATTCGATAGTACGCTCGATGCGAGGCATCCTCGCACGAAGGGTAGCGGAGAGAGAGCTATCGAATAGGTCATTAATCAAACCACACCCTCGCGAATAGGCACGATATACCGGGCGTCTTTCGCGAAAAGTATCATCCCCTATACGGACCGTCGTTTCCAGTTTAACAGGAATTTGTCCAATGAAAGGGGATACATCCTCCTTTCTTCTTATTCCCGAGTAAAAATTAGAAGGAATGTCGATATCGGTTTCTTCTCTTCGCCTGGACCGCCTGGCGTTCGTTTACCGCACCACTTCAAATTGGTGGTAAATTTTGGTAAAGTTCGCTCTTGTCGGAGCAGTAGTTCTGTTCTTAGCAGTAGTTGCTGGATCCCCCTTGGCTCGAACGGCGCAGACACCGTAAAGAGAGAGAGGGAAAGAAAGAGAAGAGGCTGTAAAATACTCTAAAAGCCAAAGTTTTCGTAATCGACCTCTTCTCATCGATCCTCCCATTACAGTTACAATTGAACCCTTTCGAATTTTCAATCTCCAATTTCGAATCGCCTGGAGAAGGAGGTTCCACGAAAAGTAATCTAGCAGGCATAAAAGTCGCAGTACGTACGTAACGTAGCACGTAACCGTGGCGCGAGCGCGGAGAAGGGTGGATCAAGCTAAAAGAAGTGGCGCGATTCCGATTGCGGTGCAGGGAGCGCGCACGAGGGGTGGCTTTCGAATTAGCGTATTTGAAACTTGGTATACACCGCTCGATGGCGCGGCACAGTTGCCAAGTGACGTATTATAATATTTCATCCCCGTGGCGCGCGGTTACGCACACCACGCCGACCGTTAAAGTGTGCACGCGATTGTGTGCGAGCGGCCGCGCGCGCTCTCGGGGTAGGCCGCCGCTGCTCCACCCCTTTGCGCGCGTAATACGGGCACACAGCCGTGCCAGCCGCGTTTTACGTCTCTCTCACCCCGCGCTACGTAGAGACAGTAAGCACGCGTACGTACGAGTAATATCGTTAATTTGTATGTGTTCGAGTTCCAAGGGGGAGCAGAACCACCCTAATATATTCACGTGCGCGAATAGGATGTACAGTCGGTGCAAAATGCATCCGCCGCCGTCGCCGTCATCGTCGTTGCCGTCGCCGTCGCCGTCGCCGTCGCCGTCCTCCCTCCGCCTCTTCTCTCCTCTTCTCTCCCTCCAAGAAGAAATTTCGGCGTTATCGCAAACAACGTCTCGTTTCCTACTCGTGGAAAATATATATCGAGGTATATTATATATCCACATGTACAGAGATTTCTCGTTCCTTTGTTCTTCTTTCCTTTCTCTTTCTTCGGAACCGATCGTTCCCTCGTATATCGAGCGATTTATAAATCTTGGACACGCGTATTTTTATACAGTTCACCTGTCGTCTTCTTTCTTTTTCTTTTTCCTTTTCGTGTCACGGAAGGGGTGAAATTACGAAATTCACGCGAACGTTGGGAGGAGAGGACCACCACCATCACCCAAGGGAGCGAAGGAAGAGAGACGAAAAACGGGGTGGCAAGTTTCTCTTCGACGCCTGGCCCCGAAGTGTATCCGGCCAAGTTGTGTATCTTTCGTCGGACGAAACGAAACGAAACGAAACGAAACGAAACGAAACGAAACGAAACGGAACGGAACGGAACGCGTCGTGTCCTTCGATCGATAACGAGGAACCGAGTTTCCAACGAGGGAGACGAAACGGCCACCAATTTTTCGCCTAATTTCCCCCTTCCATCCACGTTATTATTATTATTATTATTATTATTATTACTACTACGTCTCTTTGCAAGAATCTCTTCTCTCCACGCTATACATATATATATACATATCATTATCCTCTCGATCTTCCTCGAAACGAGATTTTTGCGTCTTTCCAAACAAGAGGGAAGAATCGTAAGTAGCCCGATCGGGTGAAGGGGTTGAAACGCACGGCGTTAAGCGGTGGATAAGAGGGAGGTTGTGGAGGGTGGCTGGCAGAGGATGGACAGAGAGTAGTAGTAGTAGTAGTAGTAGTAGTAGTAGTTGTAGTAGGTAGGTAGGTAGGTAGGTGGGTTAGGAGGCAACGAGTTAAGGCTGGTAGGGGTTGCGAAAGAGGCGATCCTGGCGATCGTGAACGTCGGTGGAGCGGGCGGGCGGAAGGTGGCGTTGGAGAATGGTGGAGGGGGGGCTCGCAGGACGAGGGGATGAGAGAACTCGGAGGGTCGGGGTGGTACCAAACACTGCTCGCTAGCTCGCGTACTATTGTGTATACTATTGTTCTGGTTGGCTAATATCCAAGATGGCCGCCCAGTTATACCTCCGTTCCGCCGGTGTGTGCGTGTCCTCACGGCGTGTGCACGCGCGCGTACATACGCGCGCGGCTCCGGTTACGCGCCGTGTTGGTGCGCGCGCGAGGATGTGGCGTGCAGGAGCGAGCGTGGCGACGGACGGACGCGGGGGGCCGCGGGGGGGCGCAGGTATGTGCGCGTCGGTGCGCTCAAGTAACGCATAGGCATACGTGTGTGTATATATATATATATATATATACATACATATGCGCGTATTTGTGGACGGGGGAATTCAGTGTACCGAGCAATGCACGGAGCGATGCATATATACGCGTGAGATAATAGCCATTGGCGGAGCCTTAGTCTCCTCGAGGTATATCGATCTGCCGTCGTTGCCGAACACCGAAGACTTCCTGTTGCGGCGGCGGCGGCGGCGGCCGCCAAACACCACCGATCCTCTCCTGATTCCACGCCGTGTACCCTCGCTCCTCCTGCTCTCTCCACGTGCTCTCCCTCCCCGTTTGTTATTGTCGCCACGCGGTGTTCGTTGTATTTCGGTTATTATTACAGTTGGTACCGATCCGATTCGATGTTCCGTTTCGTTGTCTCGAGACGAGATGAAAGAGAGAGGGAGGAAAGGGAGAAGTCGAATTTTGGGAAAATATTCGAGGAGGAATTCGAGCGGAATTCCCCCTCCTCCTTTGAACGATGGATAGTAGAAGCGTTTGTCACCGAAGAAACGATTATACAGCGCAGACGCTCGCCGAGTTGAGCCGCTCGTCGATGTAAATTATTATCCAAGTTTTTCATCGCCGGTACTTTCTTCGTCGCTTGGATAAAACCCGAGCTCTCTCTCTCTCTCTCTCTATCACTATCTCTGTCTCTATCTCGGCTTGGTCCTTTTTCTCCGTCGAGGCTGGGCTCGTTCCGCGCCCCGGCTTTCGCCCCCTCTTCCGCCGCTTTGCCATGTCTCCTCCTCTTTTTTCTTCGTCCTTCACTTCCCCCCCTCCCCCTCCCTCCCCCGCACGCACACTCTATTCGCAGAGCCGCGTAGACGCCGGCATAAAATGTAGATTAATATAAATATTCATAAACACCATAAAGTTTATGTCTCGGTAGCAGGAGCGGAGCGAGCGAGCGGAGTCGCGGAGGAGGAGGGGGAGGGGGAGGGCGTTAGGGTGAGGAACGAGCGGCGCGTTTCGCTCGTCGTAAAAACCGACCCCCGGCCTCTACCTTTGCACGCCTCGACCCAACGGCTCAGCCCTCCCCCTCCTTCTCGTCCCTCCCCCGCCGCCGTGAAAAGATCCACGGGAAAAAAGGGAGGAGAGGGCTGTCAGAAACGCGAAACACGGGGCAAAGGAAACTGCGCGTCGCAGTTTCCGACTTCGTTCGTTTAACCTTCGAACGAGCCGTTTGTTCCGCGGAACGGGGGAGGGACTTGGTTCGTTTCATTTTACGCGGCGAGTTAGTTTTGGCGAATGATCCTGCAAACGCCCCCCCCTCTTTTTTTTTTTACATCGAGATCAACGGAAAAGAAAGAAAGGAAAAAAAAAAAAATTCTCCCCAATCTCGTTCCGTTCCGAAATTCATTCGGGGGAGGGAAAAAAAAAAAGAAAAAAAAAAAAAGGCACGGGGTCCTCCCCCTGTGAAAAAACGCGACGCGAATTGTTTCAATCGAGATCGATTCAACTTCGATGTTATCGAAGACAAAGGAAAATAACGACGGTTTTCTTTCTTTTTTTTCGGATTAGAAAGTCGGCGTTTCTTATACCCAAACGAACATCGAAGCGTGGAAGAATGGAAAATAGCGGAGGAAGGGGGAGGGAAAGGGAAAAGGCGAAAGGGGAAAGGGGGAGTGCCGTTTGCGATTCAGCTTTGAGCAGCGTTGCATGGTCGCGACACACGCGTGCCCTTATAATTAATGAATTAATGGTCGACTAACGCGATCCTCGACGGAAGCGTGGCATTTTTAATTTTACGACCACGCGACCTAGGCCGCCGGTGCTTTGCACCGACTGGCGTGTTGTGATTTTTATCGGGCAATTAACGCGACCGTGCACGTGTTGCGCCAACGTTCACGCCTCGTTGACCGGTCGCCGACAATTAAAAAACGTGCCCGAAGAATCGGGGATCTCGTCCAAGCGCGTGCCACCGCGGCAAACCACTCCTCTCTCTCTCTCTCTCTCCCCCCTCATCTTTCTCCATCGATTATCATCCCCGCAGATCATATCTGTTATCTTCGCCTCCTCTCGTCTCTCTCTCTCTCTCTCCCTCCCTCCCTCCCTCTCTCTGATCGGTGGAGCGAGCGAGGCGAAAATCTGGTTGAGGGGAGGAGGGGAAATCACAACGAAGAAACACTCATTCGCGGAAACTTTCCGCATGCAGCCGCTGTAAAACAAACGTTAATTATTCCTGAACACTTTGCGGCTACAACCCACTCCAGACGCGTTTTTACCGGCTCGCGTTATAACGTTAAGTCGCGACAGAATGGGGAGAAGAAATATTTAAAAAAGCGGTACGCGCGGTCGCGCGGCTGCAAGGAAAACATATATCGACGCCTGCCCTGCAAAAACCCTCCTCTTCCCTTTCACCCCTCCCTCTCCACGATTTTACTCTCGATATATCTTGTTTTCAACCCGCGAATTTCGGGCAAATCTTCCGGCGAATTTGTCCGATAGCGTTTCGTTTAGTGTATATATATATGTATATATGTATATATGTATGTATGTGTGCGTGTATGGAGACGGAAAGATAGGGAAGAGGGAGTAAATGTATCGCCGAACCGCATCGAAACTAAAACCTGGAACGATAATCCTTCGAGTAGCGGCGGATATATTGCGTATCATCGTTCCACAGCTACGTGTCAACGGCATTATCTAATTCAAAGCGTAAATTCAACAGCCGATATATATATATACCATTCTCGATTCATTATCGGCAGCGCGCCAGTCGTTTCTTTTCCTCTCGGAGCCAAGGCGAGGTGAATCGAATCACTTCGCGACTTCCCTCGGGTCGATGAACTTTTCGTTTAACGAGAGAAGGACACGAATTGGTCGACTGGTTTTTTTAATGCGCTTTCGCAGAATAGTACGTAACGTGTACGTGTGTTTGAATAGGGCAATATAGCCTTGCAGTTTGAATTTTGCTTTGTTGATTTATCCCTGGCATATGTTAAAAATTACATTCGCGAGGGAGAGCAAATATTATGAATTCTTGTCTTCCTTACAAATTGACAAATTGGTTTCGATTCGAATCTACGATGAAGGGGAATTTATAGAAAGTTTTATACATTTGTTCTTCATCTTCGATCCTTTTATCTTTCGAGCTTGTCTGCGATCCGATCTATCCTTGATTGAATTGTTCAATGATTCTCGTGATAATTGTTGCAAAATCTTTAACCTGACAATTTTTACGATAATTACCAATTATAATCGTAAATATTTGCTGGATATAATTTTCAATTTTGATACGTTTGCGTTATTCAGCTACGAGTCGAGCGTCTCGAAAGAATGACGAAAGGATGGAGGAGGAATATTTATAATCGAGTTGAGATTGTTCAATCGACGCGAAAGAAAAAAAAAAGTGGAAATCGAATAACGCGTGCAATATTAAAGTATTTGATTGCATCAATGTCTGACGGATGTAGGTCAGCTACGGTAGATAAATGGCACACACCGGCAAAATCTTATTTATTAACATGTTCCGTTAAATAGGTTATTTTACTTTCAAGGACGAGGCCGATTCGATCTTTCCTCGAGAACGTCTCTTTGCAACATTTATTTTGAATCCTCTACAAGTAAAGGTAAAGAGACGCTTTGAAATTATTAATTTTAAAACGATCTCGTATGAAATTGAAATACAGAAAAAGCATCTAGGCCATTAGAAGAATATAGAATATGGTATAAATTGCCTTAACAACGAACGTTTCGAAAATCCCTTTATACATCCCTTATAATTTATTAATTTAACAAAACAATGTTTCGACGTTATTAGAGCAATAATATTATTTTTTAAATATCCATAAATGAATTGTTAAAAATGAAACATTACGAATCCTATTTCAAAAGTTGAATCTATATTATATTTTCTTTTATTTACTATATATATCAACCGTACCATTATAATATTGTATTAATTGTTAATAACGCGCCGACAATGTGCCAGATCAATCGTAATTCATAAATTTTAATTTGCAAATAAATCATAAATATATATATATATATATTTTTTTTATGTATAATTACGTATAACCTTTTTATCGCGTATATATTAATTTCATATAATTATAACACATATATGTTTAAAGATAATAAAATTTCCCCCTACATTTTATTTCATAAATCAAAACTTTAATTCGACATATATTAAAAATGACCAAGCATACATCCGTCATTCGTCCATTCGTTGCCCGACAATCGAAAGAAAAATCCATCTCGAAATGCTGACAAACGAACTAACTTCGAAACTAACTGTTAAGATCTTTATCAAGTATCCTATTATACAATTACGCACATTATTTTCGATTAAAAGAATTCATCAAATAAAAGCTCTCGTTAATACAATCTGCAAATAGTAGTCAAACCTTGATAATTGTCACGCTCGATTAATATCGACGCGCGTTCGTACGACTTCCGAATCGTTTGGACGTTTTGTATACGGAGATGTCTGGTGATTCGGAGGTTAATGAGGGAGAGAGAGAGAGAGAGAGAGAGAGAAAAATCGGAGGGTGAGAAGAGCGGGTGAAAGAGAACGGATCGAGGGACGGCAGAGTGTGGGGGAAACATCCGCAGGAAAATCGCAACTCCGCGGAATGTCGGTTTCGACGGTCGAGGGCCAACACGGGAACGAATTGAGCGCGGGCGTCGCGTCGAAAGGGTGGAATCTGGCACGCGCCAAACTTGCCTCGCGATTACAGAGAAATTAAAACGCTCGCGCCAACCCCTTTGTTTCCTTGTTGCCGCGGATTCTTTTGGGACAACGTGCCGCAACGATTGTTTCATCGTTTCTCGTTTCGTGCGATACCACTCGTCTCGTTACATTCATTTGTATGCGTTTTGTACTCTAAGAAATTTTCGTCTTTCGCGATTCTTATATTTCTCTGTTTCACAATAGCTGTTCTAGTGTGTTTTACACGCGTTGTTGTAAACATTCTGTTTCAAAAAGAAAAAAAAGATTTGCTTACTTCCTTTTTCTCCAGATCTTCTACTTAAAAGTGTCCGTTTTTAGGATAGACGTGTAACTTTCTTATAGGATTTTCACAATATTCCTTTGTTGCTACATCCAACTCATTACTACTATTCTTACTATTCTTTATTCGTTAACGAGGTTAAAATTACCATGAGTTTGAAGAAATTATGGAATCTCAACACACGATGAAATCACTCTGTTTAAAAATCATTTTGCTTATTTTCACTTATTTCTCAAGTATATTCGGACCAATGACTCGGCAGAACTCGGCGGAAAAGGCCGAAAGCAACATCGGCTAAGATCGGCTCCTGCGCGATCATCGTCGTCGGTAATTGCCGATCACGATTATTATTGTCCATTCTTTTCTTTTTCTTTCTTCCCTCCCCTTTTCATAATCTTGTAATCCGCAAGAAAAACAGTGTTTGGAAAGGATGGAAATTGCGGTGGAACGCGAAAATGCGCAGAGGATAGAGTGTAGAGAGTCGACGATTTTCGACGATTTTGCGTGAACGCTTGCAGCTACAAATCCTTTTTGGAGGCAGGCGTGAGCGGTAACGAGGGAGTAGGACGGATATAGGTGGCGAACGGGAGCGTGAGCGAGAGAATGCGACGAAAGAGGGAAGAGCGGTGCGGAGTGTGTGCGAGAGAATGAGAGAGAGAGAGAGAGAGAGAGAGAGGAGTCGCGCGAGGGCAACGAGGCCGCATAATCCGGCCGCAAAATCCGGAAGCGTTTAACATAATTAGGTATCGGGTGTCGAGTATCGGGTGTCGGGGGTGTCAGGAGAGAAAGAGAGGCTCGCTGGAGGGTGAAAGAGAGGCCGGCAGAGAGGGAATCGAAGAGAGGAAGAGGAGAGGATGAGGAGGTGGCGGCGCACAGGAGTGGCGAGATACCAGAGGGTTGGGTGAGGGCGACACGCTTCGGTTGGCGCGAAAGAGACGATAGACCCAAGAGAGACGAAAATCGAGTGTGGAAACCAGATGAGAGAACGAACGATCGTGGTGTACAGTAGCCCGCCACGGAAAGAGAAGGAGAGAGACGGATAGAAAGAGAGAGGTGTATGCGCGTTTATGCGCCGGACAGTGGTAGCGGTTGAGATCGCATGCGAACAGAGAGAGAGAGAGAGAGAGAGGGAGCGAGTAAGAGTGATAAAAAGGGAGCGCGAAACGAGAACGACGGAAAGAGAGAGCGAGAGAGAGAGAGAGAGAGAGCGTGTATACGCGCGTATACAAGGTGGTATCGCGCGCGGGTATGACGATACGTGGTGCCGGGTGGGTTAATCGTTAGCACGTTGTCGCGGTAAAACAGTTTGGCGTTTTAGCCCGTTTGCGAGTTTCTGCCGTCACGAGTCGGAGCCGAAGCTTCCGGTCTATATACCGGGGCCATGTGTACAGCTGCCACGATAACGCTCCACCGTTAATTCGACGTTAACTCCGTGCCACGCCACGCCACGTCACGTCCCGTCCCGTCCCGTCCCCTCTCCCCGTCTTTTCATCTCTCGGTTAACCGGATTTCCACCGATTTCCCCCCCACTTTTCTTCGACTCGATTTCTTCACCACCGCGCACGATTTCTTACGATTCCTTCTCTCTCTCTCTCTCTCTCTTTCTTTCTTTCAGTCTCTCTTGGCGTAACCGAGGAGAAGCTAACGAGCGCGACGGATCGCGCTTCGAAATAAACTTTTTACGAGGAGAGGGAGGGGGAGGGAGGCGAGAAGAGAGAGAGAGAGAGAGA
This sequence comes from Apis laboriosa, assembly GCF_014066325.1. Classification (NCBI taxonomy): domain Eukaryota; kingdom Metazoa; phylum Arthropoda; class Insecta; order Hymenoptera; family Apidae; genus Apis; species Apis laboriosa. Next base: position 369,314 of record NW_025222632.1, read on the forward strand.
GAGACGGGTGAAAAGAAGCGGCGTTGTAAACACGTCGTCGGCCACGATTTAACGGGGGAAGGGGGAGGGGGAAGGGAGTAACGAAACGTGGGGAGTAGAAATCCTCGATTTCACGGATCCCCGTGAATGGTTCTTGCACGCGCGCGTACAACACACACCGGTGACATCGTTTTCCGTTTTGCTCGTTCCTTTTTTGCCGGCCAATTCGCCGCAAATGACGACCAATTACGCCGCTCTCGATAGCTATCGAAATCGTTGGTTCGCCGCGGCCAATGAAATAAATAAAATGCGACCAAGAGGGGGAGGGAGAGGGGGAGGCGGGGAGTAGAGGGGGAGGGGGGGGGGAACGGTCGCGGGAATAGCGCGCGACGCTTCGCGCGGTTTTTCGCGCGTTGAGGCGCGAATAAAATAAAAAGGTTTATCGGCCGCTTATAATCCCCCCCCTCCCTCCTCCCCGCGAGTTTTATCCGGCTAAACGATCGCGTATCATGAACTACGATCCTCTTTGCGAAAAATCACACCGTACATACCGTGTCGTATCGACTTCTGTGTGTTTCGTTAATCCCCCGCGCGGATAAACGGAAGAGAGAGACAGAGAGAGAGAGAGAGAGAGAGAGAGAGAAAAAGGGAAGATGCATCAAGAGATACGCGCAACCGTGTTTAACTTCCTCCCTCCCTCCCTCCCTGCCTTCCCCGATTCGTTGCACGTCGTCCTCAAGGATCGATCGGAGAAAAAAGAGCCTATTATCCAACAACGAGCCGTGGACAGTTTTGAAGTTCTTTTCTTGTATCATCGCCGAATAACGTTCTCTATATGCGTAAACGAAAAAAACGATCGTGATTTCGTCCAACTTTATCCTGCGCAACAATGTACGAAAGAACATTTGTTGTTGTTCTTCCTCTTCAATGAATGTAACATAACTTCTTCTTTCGATCGAATCGAAAAATAGATTTCTAGATCGTAAAGTATGATTGGCCGAGCGTCGAGTTCCCGGGGATTGCAGGCATTCCTCCGTGATATACGGGTTTATAGCGATCGAAAGGGGTTGCAGAGAGGGAGGGAAGGAAGGCGAAAATTGAAAAGACGGTCGAAGATAGACAATAGTGGAGGTCCGTATCGTTAGGGATTTCGTGCAATGCGCACGTACTCGCATCTCGGCTAGACGAATCGTGCGTGTCGTATATATTCACCTACGCGTGTGTATGTGTGTGTGTGTGTGTGTATGTGTGTGTGTGTATTGGGCGTTCGTACCTCTCCTTTTCGGGCTGCGGTCTGCTTCGAAACGGGCGAGAAGTCACGGGACAAAACCTAGCTTCGACGCATTGTTTCGTTGTTTTCAATGGCGCGTGCACAATGCGGGGGATGGTAGAAGTTGCATCCATCGGACGTGCGCGCATTCGTTCGTTCTCCCGTATCGCAACGTATGCTCTCGCGTGTTCGAGTATTTCGTATCGCCTGTTCTCCAAGGTTTTACCTTCCCTTTCGACGTCTCTCCCCCACACCACCCCCATTCTCTCTCTTTCTCTCTCTTCTTTCACCCCTTCTGCTCCCCATCCATCCTTTGCCGCCGTGTTTCGTTTTGTGAGAAACACGCGTGAGAAATGGGGGGGGAAGGAGGAGGGGGAGCGTGTGCACGCGTTCCTCTCTTCTGCAACGCGCAGAAACCAACCAATAGATGCGGCCGTTCCATTACAAGTTGTTAATGAGACAGCTCTGTTACGCGCGGCCTCCCTTTCCGCTATCGTCCGACATTGTCGGATCGATGTGTATCGGCTATTGTCTCGCGCGGATAATAATATCCGAATAACCACCACCGGAACGCCCCACCACCAGCTTTTACACGGCTTCTCTTCCTTCTTCGTAAGACGAGTCTCGCCGCCCAATTTCCTCTGTTTCGCGCGATCGAAACGGCGCCAATTACATGCGAAATATCGGGACGACGAGATGGACGAGACGTTGGTAATGTTGTGGCAAGTGTATGGAAGGATGACACCTTTGCGTTTCGTACGAATTGAAATGGAAATTCGGATAAAGAGTTCTTCGCGACTGCTACTACGAAACGGAGTTTGGGGGAGGGAAAGATACCGTGGCAACTTGGTGATAGATGTTGAGTCGCGTGTGGGAAGTATAATAAGAAAATTTCGCGAGATGTATATAATATATATATATATTTTCTTTTGAAATCGATACGAACTGGAAGCGTCGAACTCGTGGTTTCAAACTTTGGGCCGGATGTTGCAAGGTTTTTCGTAGACAACATTGATGTTTTTAAAATTTTCACTCGGTATTTAATACATTTCCGGTTTCATTTGTACCGATAAGCGTTAATTAAACTGCGGATATTCGTGCAAAATTAAAAATTTCCGACTACGAAAATGGAATCGAGAAATAAAGATCCCTTCGTATACATATATATATATAAAATACGTACTTCGCTTTCAATATTTTATATCATAGACTTGCACTTGCTGGTTTAGTAATAATCGAGTAGATTCACATCTGAAGAGCGAGCCGGCCAGAGGAAATAGCCAGGTCTGGTCAGGTGGTGGTGGTGGTCCATGAATAATTTTCTCCGACGTATTACAACGCAAAACAAGCCCGTAACTCGAAAACAATACCGATACGTATGTTTGCGCGTACGTTTTTTCCCTTCCTCCTTCTCTCTCTCCACTACGAATCCAATACTTTCAATACTTCCATCCGCTTCGCAACATCCGGTATCACGATTCAAGAATTGCTTGAACACCCGTGTCCAAAGCTTTCCATCTTTCGAAACGAAACGAAAGTGAACGAAGTTACGAGGAAAACGGGGAGAAAATATAATACCTATATATACGTATCCCCTCCGAATAAATCGGATTCGAATTCTGGGTCTGGGTTAATTCGATGAAAACCAGACCGAAACCGGGAACCGTTTGTAAACTTCCGATCGCCTCGTTCCCGCAAGTATTTCGCGCACTGGTATCCGATAAATATTCTACGAAGGATACTCTCCCTCCCCCCTCTTCGTCGATGTGTGCGCGCAGTCGATTACGATCGGGATATATCGCGCGTATCGATCGAGTCGCTTTCGAAAACGCTTAAATACCAACCGCGCGCGGCCGGCTTCTCTGGAATCGAATTACCTGGAAATACTATCGCCGTCGACGCGATACGCCTGTACTTTTGCGATTATTAACGATCCCGATCCCGCGCGCTCTCTGACCGCACTTGTCGATCGGAGGGGGAAGGGGCGAGGAGGAGGAGGAGGAGGAGGAGGAGGGCGGCTTTTAAGTCCTCGTCGCTCTATCGATTTTATCGAAATCGAATCGCGTCTCGCGCGCGATTTCAACTTTCCGCATCGAAGACCTGAAACGTTTCGGCTGGATACAGAGGGAGGGAGGGAAAAAAGAAAATTTCGTTCATTCCCCCCCTCCGCGGAAATCCGATAATTCTATCTTCCCTCATTTGTTATCGGGGATAGGGACGAAAAATAAAATTATATACGAGCTTATCTCCGAAGAGTATCTTCTCAAGTATTTTTCTCAACTAAACAACACATATCGTTCACACGTCGATCGAGTTTCGGATTGGAAGTCACTTCGACGTACACGCAAGACTTTTACACTTTTCGTAATTAGTAATTTTGTTCGTTCGATTCGAATAAGAAGAAGAAGAAGAAGAAGAAGTAGCGTGACGACCGGCTGTCTCGGCTCGAATTAATACCTTCGAACCAACCATTGTTCCCCGTCGTTTGACCGAATCGAAATTTCGAGAGGCGTGTGCCTCCTCGTGTGTTGTAACGTATGGCATCTTGTCGACGTATCCGGCAAAAAGCCGGAGGTTACCACCAGCTCTCTCGACCGTAGGCGAGGTGATCCGTAAAGCTGCGTCGCGATAGAGAGAGAGAGAGAGAGAGCACGCGTTCGTGCGTGCCCGGCTTTTGAATCGCTTTGCATACCATTTCGCGCAATCGTAAGATCTTAATATCGGCTGTAATTTAGAACGGCGTGTACCACCACCACCACCCCTTCACGCCTCCGTTTGCATTATTCCACGTCTCTCCTTCTCTCTCTCTCTCTCTCTCTCTCTCTCTCTCTCTCTCTCTCTCTCTCTCTCTCTCTTATCTCGTTTCGTCCCCGATCACTCGTCGTCCGTTGCATACGCAGAGTGTTCCGTCTACGAATCTCTCCTTCCGTTTCTTCCCTTTGTTCGAGTCCACCGGTGCGTTAAGCGTGCTGTTGGAAGCTGTTCCCTCTCTCTTTCTCTCTCATCGAGATAATACAGTAACTTTTTTAACAATAAACTCGATATAGCGAAACGATATATCCTCTTTAGCCTTAAACGCGTAGTCCTTCGAGCGTGCGTTGCGGGGAGAGGGCTCTCTTAACCCGCTTCGAACTCCGAGAGACAGAGAGAGAGAGAGAGAGAGGGAAAGGAAGGGGTGATGCGCGAAGACGGTGACAGAGGGTGGGTAAGGGCGCAGGAGACGCGACAGCGATGCAAAAGAGGGGGAGGAAGGTAGTAGGCAGTGGTAAAGAGAGTCGACAGTTGGCGTATTCGAGGCAACGAAGCGGCCGTCTGTATTTTTATATAAAATACCCGTGCGAGAGAGTTTCCTTTCCCTTCCCTTCCCTTACCTTACCGCGCGTTCCTACACGGTTCTCCTCTCGCACCACCGCCGCAAGCAACGTGTATCCGCGGTTACCCGAACTCCCCCTCCCCCAAACGCCCCCTCCTCCCCTCCCCCTCCCCCCAGCCCCGCTTCCTCCACCACCGGGTACGCCCGGTGCATTCAGGCATTTACATCAAGAGACTGCGCGACGATGATAATTAGTATATAAGAGGGTGGTTGAAACGCGAAACCCCTAGACCACGCTGTACTGACTTCTGTAGACCACTAGAGGGAGGTTTACCCTGTCCTGTCCCTCTGCCGCTATCCGTCGCGCAGCCACGGAGAATAAAAAAGACGCGTGTAGGCACGTACGTATACTTAAACGTATGCAAGCGTCTCTCTCTCTGTCTGTCTTTCTCTGTGTATCCTTCCACGTTTTCCCCGTGTTTCGCGTTCCGTGTGTCCCTCCTTCTACTACTTTTCCTACTCCTTTATCCTCCTGCCTCCCTCTCCCCCCCCCCCTCCACCCTCTTTATCCTACGCCAAACCTTCTCTCGTCTCACCGCGTACTTTTCACCCGAGATCCGTCGCGAATTTACCTACGCTCGGATATATGAATTCCCGCGTAATTCATGCCGAGTATCATAATTACGATTAATTAAGACGAGCACGAGAAGATGAAACGCCGTCCCACTAGATTTTCCATGCGGCACACCCGCTGCGCCACCGATCATTGGTAATTAAGCCCCGTGTTCTTTTCCCGTGGTTTAATATCTTCTCTCTCTCTCTTTCTTTCTTTCTTTTTTCTTTCTTTGTGGAGAAAATATCGAAATATATATATATATATAGTTCGAAGTTCGTGGTAACTCGAATCTCGTGGAAAATAGGTTGTTTCGTATTGAAAAAAAAAAAAGAAAAAAAACGAAAACACACGATCAATTTATCGGTACGTATCGAGCTTCAAGAGTGGTAAAGTTTGGGCATGGGTATATACACGGGCCACGATACACTAATACAATAATGCTTCGATAGATGCGCGTTGAGACCGTGTCGTGTCTACTAAACTACCAACGAGAGGGGTGGATGTTCTGAGAATTGCTGGCGTTATTGCATTTTCGATGTTCTCCCTCGTTAAGCGAGGGTAAGGAACAATAAGTTCGATTAAAAAGTAAAAAGACGCGCGTTATATGTAAAAAAAAAAAGAAAAAAAAGTACGAAAAATGATTCGAAGCAGTTTAAAGAATGCATTCACACAACAATTTCTGGCAACAAAATTAACAAGTTGCTTCGAAGAAAGAAACTATGATCTTTAAATTTTTCTTGAATTGAGTCGATCTTTCTTTTTTGTTTTTTTCTTTCTCCCCCTCCCCGTTGTTATAGACTTCGTTATAGATCGACCAAATTCAGCTCGGTTCTCGATCAGTCACGTTCGCCACCGGGTCAACACGAGACTTTGTAATCTTCCATCACGTGCGCTCTCGTGTAATTAGAATTTAAAATTGCATCGGTAGATTTAAGCATAGATTAAGCATTATTATTTAGTGTTACGGAATAAAATAGTTAGGATTAATTCAAATTTTCATTTAAACTCCCTTAACTGGGATCGCATCGGTAAAACGGTACAAGTTACCGTTCCGTCAAGATTGGATCGCGAAAATTATAAAACACGAAACGCGAAAATCCCTATTTCAAATCGCTGGAAATTTCTATTTTTTTCTTTTTTTTTTCCGTTGAAATTTTATTACGCTGAATATAACAAACTAAAAAATTAATCTATCGATCGAGAATACGTCATCGGGACAATTCCTAAAAATAAATTCTAACCGCTTCTACAAGTTCTAGAATCTTTCGATTCTACGCTCGAAATAATACACAGCCTGTCGAAGAACCACCAACTTTAAGTAGAAACTTTTCGCAATCAACAAAATCTGCGATTGTAAAATATCATCCCTGATCTCTCTCTCTCTCTCTCTGCTCAACTTTCTAGAAAACAAAAAATGTTTCGCAATCGTCGATAGTAATATCCAAGACCCACCCCTTCGATTTAACGAAAAAAACGCAAGGATCGATATACCCCTCCCCGTGCCAGTTTTCTCCACGGGACGCGTTCCGTCTTCTCCTAGAGCGGCCACCGGGCTGCTCCTAGCCTTCCACTTCGTCCAGGGAGACTAACGGGAAAATAATACCCCGTTGATTGGCAATTTAGTCTGAGATTGCACCGGCGAGAAACTCCTCCGAGAAGAGGGAAAGAACGAATCGAGCGGCGAAGAGGCGAGAGAAAAGAAGGGTGAAACGGTGGCTGCGCCGCGTAACGGGAAACGGAGATCGGGACCGTTTTCCTGGCCATCGTCTTTCCCTCGATTCCCCCCCTGTTTTTAAACGCCAGCACCGCCACTCGGTTTCTTTGAATTCACCTTACTCGATTAGCGGAGTGCAGGTGTATTTTAATTCGTCTCTTTATCTCGTAGCGAGAGAGCAACTCTCTGAATGAGAATGGATGATTAAGAGAGAGACTCGGAGAGAAAAATATGAATACGTATCGAACGTTGCGTGAAAACGCGACGAGAGAGATGAAAAATACCCAATCCAAATTGTGAGCTTTAAGAAGAAGAAAGAAAGAAAGAAAAGAAAAAAAACTCGAAATATTCCAAGATATTCTCTAACCCCTCCCTTCCCCTATGCAAGTACAACATCCTCTACAATCTATCTATCGACCACGTTTCCACGATTCCCGGAACGTCAAACATCCTCGAATAGTCAAACACTTTTCCCCGCTGGCTAGAATTGCTAAACGGGTTCGAATCACGGATAGAAAAGGTAAACGCGAGACGGTAAAAGGAGAAGAAGAAGAAGAAGGAAGGGAAAAAAAACAAAGAAAAATAAAATAAAAAGAAAGTAGGAAGAAGAGAGTCGAGGAAGACTCTCCTCCCCCCCCCTCCCTCCCTCCCTCCCTCCCTCCCCCCAAGATGGACGAGAAAAGGGGGAGGCGAGAGATCCTCGGAATTGGCTCGTTTATTAGCGCCTCGCCTCCCTGGTTCCATTTGTTCCTTGTCGCGCGACACAGCGCTCGAAAATTTTTGGGAGCGGGGGGAGTGGAAGGGAGGGGAGGGGAGGGGGCTAATTCACGCGCTTTAATCGCTCGGCTCATTTGACGCGGCGCATGAAAAACGGCTGCCGATAAATTTTGACAGTATTCTGTCCATTGCATTGCAATAATACCGGACCATATATTAGGGTGGTCGCGGGACGATGTCCATCGCGGGCGAGGGTGGAGGGTGGAGGAGGAGGAGGAGGAGGAGGTGGAGGAGGTGGAGGAGAGAGGGAGGGAGGGAGCGGGCCGCGGCGGGGAGAGGGGGCGTGGGCCGTGGGCTTTCGTATAGTTTGCCGGTAACATATTACGAATTAATACCAACTGCTCCGGTGAAATATTACTGCAAAATACTGACCGTTATTTGCGCTCGCGAGCGCAACGCGGGAACGTTGCGCGCGCGCGCGTTTGTCCTCGCTCACCAACGCGCGCCAACGAATTGCCTCGTCGCACTTTCGCATTTTTTGTCAGGCCGTCTATATCCTTCCGGAATTTATTTCGACCCCCTCCACCACGGGAAACGTAGAGACGTGGCGGCCGCCTCTCGGCCTACTTCGCGCACTGTGTATCCGTACGACGACAACAACAACAACAACAACAATCACGGACACGACGACAACGACGTTCGAATCCTGAATTTGAGGCGCGTTTTTGCAGCTTACTTCTTTTGGAGGGGAGGAAATACGAAGAAGACGCGTCATTGTTAAAACATTTTTATCCGCGAAATTTCATTGTTCTGTGGTGTTAAGTGGTGTTGGATTATGAATTATTCTTTAGTTTCTTGTCTCAGTTTTATGTTTTCGATATAACACGTTGGGAAGGAATTTGAATTATTTCTTATTTCTTCCGAGACGCGTTCACTTTCATTAAAATTGGTCAATATTTGGAAACGGATCTAAATTGTTGTTTAACAAGTCAGTTCAAAAAAAAAACTTTACAATGTGTGTTTTCTCGTTTCGACGTTTGCAACAAAAAATACAATCTTAAAAGGAATATATAGAAATCTCGAATCTGGAAACAGGATCGCGTAGCTTATCTCTAAATTGATAAGCGTTATTGTGTCTAAGCCTGTACAAATTCACACACGCGTGGATGGTAAATTTTAAAAGAGACGAGATGTAAATTCACGCGCAATAAAGGAGTCTCGTAAACAGCGGAGAGTAGAACGTAGTAAGAAAAGCCTAGGAATGTCTCGTATAAATAAAATAAAGGGATCTGTAACGTAATCTTCCTAGAATCGAAACCGTTACAACCCTGTCTCCTTCTTTCCCTCCTTCGAAAACAACGCGCATGAAAAACGCACGAGCTCGTAACAACCTCTTGACAACCTCGTACACGCGCGCCTCGAGTTTACGTACACGTATACGACACGCTCGAGGAGCCGAAGGAGCGCGAAGGCGATGATTGAAAGCGGGCATAAATTCACGAAAAATCCATCCAAGGCTACTCCAATTAAGAACGTATCCCTCCGTGTCGGCTCTTTGCTCCGTTTTCACCCTCACCCCCACACCCTGCCCCTCCTCGAGATCAAATTCTCCCGGGCACCTACGCTAATGACTTTCGATGCGCGTTTAATTGGCGCGGGAAACGAAAGAAGGAGGAGAGGAAAAATAAGGAACGAGGGGGTAGGGTAGGAAGGTAACCGGGGCCGGGGCCGGAGAATCGCTTAGGCTTAATCAATCCGCTCGTTACGGGCCCGCCCGCCCGATTGAATAACTAACGATTTTCACGCGAGTCTCGTTAAAAATGCTTTTACCCCGATCACCGTAAGCTTTTTTTCGGCCCGGCCGCCGCCTCCCCTCGACCCGAGCTTTCCTCCTTCCCTATTTTTTCTCGAATCGGCGCGCCCGCCGATGGATGGATGGATGGATGGATGGATGGAAAGAAAAGTCCTTCGCGTCTATCCTCGCCTCGTTTAATTCTCGATCGCGAGACTGGAGTCAGGACTCGCGATCAACGTGTTTACGCGCGTCAACTTGGCCGCGCCGATCCTTCCTCCTTTTCGTTACCCTCGTTCGAGAGCTTATTATCGAGGATGGATCGGGGACGGGATCGAAAAGGAAAAGAGGGAGGGAGGGAGGGAGGGGCCGCGTGGATTATACGTTATTATAACCCGGAGGGCGGAGGTTTACAAAGCGGTTGTGTTTTCAATTTTCACGAATAAAAGTTAATTTATTTACCAAATTTATATTGCAAATCCTTCGTTCGCGCACAAAACGCGCCGGTATTTGAGTAATTAAAAGGGCAGAATAAAAATTCTGCGAACTTAAATCGCGCAAATGAATCAGCGATGCATAAATATAAATTACATGTTTGGCGAAATACCGTTCGGCCGCTGGTGCGCGATATAATTTTAAATTTAATTAAAAATAATGAACCCCATTGTATTCGTAAAACCCGCGTTAAATGATATACCGCCGTAAGTGTATTATACCCGTAAACCCATAAATTTTCAAAGACAATTTTCCAAGCTTCTTCGGGGCATTATCGATCGTTCGAATATCAGATTGAAAAAAAAGAGAGAGCGAGAGATAGGGAGAGCGAGAGAGGGACAAGTGGAAAAGAAGGGAAGGAGTAGAGAGAGAACAGAAGTGAGAGAGAGAGAGAGAGAGAGAGAGAGAGAGAGAGAGAGAGAGAGAGAGAGGAAGAAAGAAAGAGAGGAGAAGCGGTTCGTTCGGAATCCAATTTTCGGAGCCTAGTAGAGACGATTTAATCGCCCGTTTAAAAGGTGCGATATCTCGATTCGAGGAACGTTGCGTGTCGGGGATACGCCGGTAATTATTACTAAACAAACTCATTAAACCGGGACGATCTGGTCTGGGTGAACGGCGACCACGCGTGAAACTTTGATCATCCCGCGAATCGAGCGTAGGATCAGCGATCCCAGGATCGGGTAAACGCCGGGCTGACGTTAAATTACCGCATCGGTAAGCGTGTCATACGCCAATTAAACGACCGCTATTTTCTGCACCGAAATTGATAATCGCGATTAAAAGCCGAAGGGCCGGTGACACGTGTGAAAGAGCGGACCACCGCGAAGATCGCAATTACACTCTTTTTCGAACGTGACACCTCTCGAGGCTGTGTGTATAAAAACAAAAAAAAAAAACAAAAAATATTTTCTATTCTCTCTCTCTCTCTCTCTCTTTCCCTTCGTTACTCAATGAGACGAACGTCGTTGTTTCCACGCGATGACAAGTTTTGCACGATCGCACTATCCTAATGTAAGTACGAAATTTAAAATTCGAAGGGAGAAATGTGAAAACGAGCGAATCACGAAGGAAATTACGAAAGCTGGGATAAAGGTCAAAGTATCCTTATTTCGTTCGAGAGCGAGGAGAGATGTGAAAAATTGATGAGTGAGAGAAAAGAGAGAGAGAGAGAGAGAGAGAAAAAACGCGAGACGAAGCCGGTCGGTGGTTCGCAGGTGATTTATTCTGGTTACACCTGATTCCGTTCAGGCGCCATGAATATCATCCGGCGGGCTGCCTACCGTCGGTCGCTTCGATTAAGCGAAATTATTAACGCGGCGCTCGATAAACTAATTTTCATTTCTGATATTTTAGCCAATTATGAAATGTAATTATTTTCGCACCGGCCGTCGTTTTAATATCGCGCCACGGTATTGGTGTCACCGACAACCACTGAATCCGCGTGGTCGTGTCGCTAAATGTGGAATGACAATTTGCGCGTCGGCCCGACCCGCCTCTCCTATCTTCGCACCTTCCTTCCTTCCTTCCTTCCTTCCTTCCTTTCTTCCTTTCTTTCTTCCTTCGAGGAGCAACTTCACGTTCGAGAAAGTGGAACGCATTTTTCGTTTTTTTTTTTTTTTAAGAACGAGAAACGGAGAAGAGAAGGAGAAAAAAGGGGGCGAGAAGGAAAGAAAAGAAAGAAAGAAAGAGAAGGAGAAAGGTGAAATTGTCGATGCGACTAACTGGAGATTCATGAATATAATAGGGTCCGGTTCGATTGACCTCGCTCTTCTCTCTCTCTCTTTCTCTCTCTCCCTCTCCTCCTCTCCCTCTGGTATCCCAGAATGTTTTTTTTGTTTTGGAAATCATATCGAAACCCCATACGTTTCGGGACTTTCACAGGCACCCGGACGTTTGCAATGGTAATTCGCGGCACCGTGGAAAAAAAAAAAAAAAAAAAAAAAAAAAAAAAAAAAAAAAAAAAAAAAAAAAGAAAAAAAGAAAAAAAAACTACGAATAGCGATGGAGGTTGAAACGAGAGGGAGGGGCAGCCATCGATCACGAGTCTGTTTACCGATTTTTCCACAGGCGCCATGTGGATATTTGTAATTACAGAACCGAAGCTGCCACGGTCAGTTTTTATTCGCGATTCGAACGACGATTTTTAATTTCGGGTAATGAAGCGCCACTGGCCCCGCCGCTGTTGATATTCGTTATTAATTTTTAATCGGCCGTTCCGTTCGGTCCAGATGTCGAATATTGTCTCGCGGTGAAAATTCACCCGAAAAAAAAAAAAAANNNAAAAAAAAAAAAAAAAAAAAAAGGAAAAAAAAAAGAGACCCGCTATATTTTTTTTTCCACGGCCACCATTCTCCCTTCCCTCCTCCATCCTCCTCCATCCTCCTGCTCCTCCTCCTCCTCCTCCTCCTCTTCTCTCGTTTTTGCCTTCTTTTCCGTTCGCACGCTCGCCGTTACACGCCGCCGCCCTTCTCTCTCTCTTTTTTTTTCCCCCCCCTCCACGCGATTCCTGTGTAAATTTTACCCATAGTGGGTAAACCCATAGTTAGGTCCTCCTTTTTCCGAAACGAAACGGGGCCGTTTCACGCGTTTTTCCACACACTAGATTACACCGAGTAGACACACGAACGGACTCGAGCAATTTGTCGGCGTATCAAAACGAAATCAAGCCGGCAAGATAAACGTTTCGCTGTCGACTCCATGCATATTAATTTTAAGCCACGAAAAAGCCAGCTTTTGCTCTTTCCCTCTCTTCTCTCTCCGTCCCCTATATACACCCCTCTCTCTCTTTTCCGTTCCCTTTTCCAACGCGCGGCGGCCCACTCTTTCCCTCTCTTTCCCTCGCGTGCAGTACGCGGGAGGCGTATTTCCCGACTGCAGCAGCTCCATCTAAAACGCAAAACAAGGCAATCCGCGCGATCGGCAAACTCGAAACAATTATTTTTCGATCGGTGGACTTGGCGCGTAAAAACGGCGCGCAATTACGAATTAATGCACCTGGCTCGGTGGAAAAAAAAATAGAGACAGCCGGTGATCATCGGGCCAACAGCGGGCTCGCGCCCGGTTTTCCGATTGGAATTTAAAAACAACATTATTCTTTGGAATTAGCGGCGGAGCGTGGCGGGTGTTGTAGCCGCCTCTCTGTTGTATGGATATCGGCCCTCTGGATAACGGATTTCGTGCCTCGATACAAGCGTCAGGCTGGCCGCTTTTAAAAGCGCGTTCGGCCAAATTAAAAGTTTATTAATCGAAAGCGGAGAGCGAAGGAGCGCGAGCCGAGCCCGCCCACGCTTGAAAAGAATCGAGCTTCGAGGCCGCGTATAATAATAATAAAAATTGCCCGAGCGAAGTTGCCCCAGCATCCACGGAGTATAAGCCGGAATAATACCGGTCGTTACGCCGGTTCGCGTAACGCGATATAATATAATAAACAAACCGCGGTCTCTTTATTATTGCGCTGGAAAACTGCTCTCGACCGTTTCCCTAGCCCCACTACCGCCGCCACCACCCACCCACCTCCCACTCTCTCGTTCCGCGTTTTCCACGTCCTCCTCCTCCTCCTCCTCCTCCTCCTACTCGAAGCGTCCTCGAAACCTCGAGACACGCCAACTTTACCCCCGAGCGTTTATAAAAAATCGAACCCGCGATCGCGAAAAAAATCCCTCTCTCTCTCTCCTCCCTTCCCTCCCTCCGTATAAGAAGAAAATCGTTTCGTTTAACGAGTTAGCGGGGAGAAGGGAAGAAGATAGTGTATGTGTATATATATATATATATATAGCGTATATCCAAGTAGCTGGATAGAATGTAAGCAGCAGGCTGTGACAAGCCCTTGGAGGCAAAGAGAGGAGGAGGAGGAGGAACCGCGCTTCTTTAAAGCGCGCCTTCCCTTATTGCCTCCTCCTCGGTTGAATGACTCGCGCGGTGGCGGTGACTTTTTCTGGTGCATGTAAAAAAAATAGAGAGAGATAGAGCGTTTTCTTTTTTTTTCTTTCTTTCGCTCGAGAGCGGACAATGGAGCGGAGGTCATCGGTGAGAAACGCGGGGAGGAGGGGGAGGAGGGTGGCGCTCGCATGGCCCGCGAGAGGTGGTGGAGGAAGAAGACGCGGCCGGCGGCGGCGGCGGCGGCACCATGGGGGGTCACGGGTTGGAGGGAGGGGCGGCGGCGACGTCCGACGAGGTGGCGCGGAGGAGAAAGGAGGAGGAGAGGGAATCTCGGCTTCAAGTATTTCGCTCTTTGATGTGCGACCTGCCCCAAACTCGGCAGTCCGTGCCACCCTTTCCAAGTGGCTCGGCGGGCATCAAAGAAAGTGCCTTGGGACCACCCCTCCTCCCGTTCTCCTTCGCCTTCTTACAAAACCCTACCGGTATTCCGTATTATACCGCCACAGCCGGCTAACTTTCTTTCCAGGGAGAGGGAGAGAGAGAGAGAGAGGAGAGACTCTTTCGGCTTTCGGCTTTCCCGACGTTTCCTCGAAAAGAAGGAAAACGTGCCAAGGGAGGGGGAGGGAGGGAGGGGAAAAAGGCCGCGGTAAGCTTTTTGCCGTCCCAGAGAGAAGAGAATCGAAAAACTTGGGCGAATTATTTTTCGATCGGGTCTTTCTATTATAAATATTTCCCTCCCTCTCTCTCTCTCTCTCTCTCTCTCTCTCCCTCCCTCCCTCTTTTTTCGTAACGAGAGAATCGAGAGTTGTTTTTTTCCCGCCCGCCGAAATTTCTCGCTTCAACGATGCTTAAGCTTCCAAGTTTTCCAAGAGGCGAAAGGCAGCGTATAGTCCTCCCCCCCCCTCCCATAAACGAGGCGGTAACGTCGTTTGCGCGCCGTTTCTTCCGGAAAAACGGGGACGAGTCATCAACGATCCGCTTTACGGGGAACTAAACTTCGTTCCTTAACCGTTCCTCGCGCCTGCTTTTTCTTGCCTTTAATAAGCACTGCGGAGAGATGAGTTGCCATTACCAAGATGATGGTGGTGGGATTAGATATCGATGTTTGAAGCGAGAAAGAGGAAAGAGAGAGAGAGAGAGAGAGGGAGAGAGAGAAAAAACCGAAGATTCGGCGATTGTATTTTCGACTCTGGGGTTAGGGGTCGATACTATTTCCAGCTTCGATCCCTCCGTCCAGGGACAACTGATTTCGGTTCAATAACATTATATCTATTAGCAGCCACTCAATACTATTAATAATTAATCACCGGCTAATATTCCGCATTTGCCTACGCGCATTTCGACCGGCGCGGTGCGCAAAACCGTGTCTCTCTACCCTCTGTACCTCCGACCTTCGCTCTCCGCAACCCCTCCGGCCCTCTCCCAACACCCTCTCACCGTTTTCCACGCTGTTCCACCACCCCGTAACCCCCGCCCACGGGATGATCTAGGATCACCGGATGCATGGAATGCCTCGAAAATATCTATCCTTCTGATAAAGCGTATCGATGCGACCGCATATCCTGCAGTTACGTCCAGTACCTTCCCCTCCTCCCCTCTCTCTCTCTCTCTCTCTCTCTTTCTCTCTCTCACGCACATTGGTGTCCATCCGATAATATCGAAATTTCCGATCAAAGGTATCCGATGATGATACGGCGTTGTTACAGATCGTACCGTTTTATGTGCACTTTTATCTTACGCCGAGTGTCAATGAACGGGAGGGTGAGAAGAAGGGTGTAGTAGAGAAGTGTACTAGAGAAGGTGGTGGCGTACGTTAGGTAACGACGATGTTAGGTTATCGTCGAATGCGAACGATCGTTGCTTTCCACTGGCGCACGGCCAACTCGACGACATTTCCTGCATAATTTATCCACCGTTGTCCTGCTGTATGACCTTTCGCAAAACTCGATCCCCGTAATGATATTAATCGAGAATAAATCGATGTCGTCCGATTATCAATTAAACACGTAACGCGCGTTTAATATTTTCGAGTAGATCGAGCAAACGTACCGTCCCTCCCCCACTCTTTTCGTCGAAATTCAAATTTTCCATGATCGAGGATTGGGAGGGGGGGGAAGAGGGGAAAAGTTAGGAAAAGTCGAAGGATGGATTGTTTCACGATGGGGAAATTTCGAGGTTTCGAGAATCGAAAATTGCGCATGGTGTTGGAATAGCGGGGAAGAGCCGTGGCGCGAGAGGGGAGGGACGCTAGGTTCATATATATTCACGGGGAAAACACCTGTGGCTCCGCTCGTTAGATTCGCGCGACTTTTCCAAAGATAGTAAGAGCTCTCTCTCTCTCTCTCTCTCTCTCTCTGTCTCTCTTCGTTCGACCACCACCCAACCACCCCACCGTCCTCCATCTCCAACAAGCTACCTGTTCGACCCGTCGCGCCGCCGCCGTCGTCGTCGTCGTCGTCGTCTCCTTTCCAGACTCGTAAATTCTTCCCTCCCTCCCTGCCCTCCCCTCGAAAATAGTTCGCTCCAATCCTGTAACGGACCCTCGAGAATAGAGAGATAACCCTCTCGAACCGGTGGATCGCGATTACGTTCTATTTCGAGAGGAGAACTATCTCTCTCTCTCTCTCGCAAGAGTTTCAAGACCACCATCCCTTAACACCTGGCGGAATAAGCGGCAGCAGCGTATTTTACACCCTTATTGCGATCCATCTTTCCTTGAATTATTCGGGTGTTAAATTTGCATGAGGTGGAGCGCTAGGAATAACACGCCACCGAGACGGAATAAAGGAACCAAATATAGAGGAGGAATGTATGAACGTTCGGCATTGATGAAAATTTGATGACGATTTATATGTTAATGGATCGATCCATCCATCCGGTTCTTAAAATCCACAGATCGGTCCACAGACTCGAAAAGATGCTTGCTCGAATTAAAATTTGAAATTCGATCAATCGTTTACGTGAATTTTCCACGTATCCCTTACACTATATATATATACATACTTATCCGACACAAATTTCAAACTTACTCATATTATCGATTAATGTTCAGAACATATATATATACGAATAACAATTTCTGCTTTCACGAAATCGAACGTTGACGATCTCGAGATAAATAAATATATATATATATAAATAAATAAATGTCCAAATGAAGAAAGCGAAGGAAGCGAAGAAAAGGAAAGATGGGGGTGAGAAGAGGGGCTGGTAGTAGAGGTTGTCGGTTAGTTTAGGCGGAGTTTAACGCGGGTTAACGTGGCGATCGGTCGATGGCAGAAACATCGCCGGTGGCTAGTCCAGGATAGTATTTAGGCGCGATCCTAGGCCGGTTCGCGGAGATACCGGTCGCTAATGCGCCGGAATAGATTAATACCGACCAATAGGAACGTCGATCGAACGGCCTGGAGCACATTACTCAATTATTTACGCTTCATTAAGTATATATCCAATAGCGGCGAGTGTGGAGCGCGCACGAGCTTCACCGACACGCCGGGGAGGACGAGGCGGAGGAGAAGAGGGAGGAGGAGGAGGAGGAGGAGGAGGAGGAGGAGAGGAGAGTCGCAGAGGGTGGACGTACGAAGCCCCCGGTGTACACCATCATCGTCCTGCCGGTGTGCGCAAACATCCCAGTCGCAGCGTGTATACGCGCGCGTAAGCGCGCGTAAGTATACGCGTGTTCCCCGGCTAGGCCCAGCAACACTGACACAGACGTGTATGCACCAGAGTATCGCGTTCAACTCCGTTTCCACGCGTCGATAGATACAGACGCACGTCGCCCTATCCTCCTCCCTTCGTCTCTTTCTCCCTCTCCCTCTCCCCTTCCATCGTACGCGTGTACACGCGCGCTCCAGCCACGTACCACCACTTCTACATAATGTACGAGAGTGTGTGCGCGCTCGTATGTGTGTGTGACGGTAGGTAAGCGACCACCTCTAGCTCACCGAGGTCTAACTTAATTATTCGAGAAATTCAGCGATCCATTCCTGCACCCTCTCCGCACTGCCACTCTCCCCGCAACCACCCGCCCTCCCCCCTCGTCCACTTTCTCGGACCCTTCTGCGATCCCTCCGCGAGAGAGACACCCAGTCATCCGACAACGAGTCCGTCAAAATCGATCTCACGCTCGTCCGTGCTCTCGATTCTCTTCTCCAGTTTCGGCTCCAAGAATTCCTTCCTTTCATCGCGATATCGAGGGAGGGAGAGAGAGAGAGAGAGAGAATCGTAAAATAGCCGAGGTCGCATTGTTCGCAGCCTCGCACGCACCACCGCCGATATTTAAATGAGTTCCTCCTAGTCGGCGCGGAGCAGCGGCGGGGAGAGGCGAACGCAGTATATCGGTACACCGGAACAGATGATAGATCGTCGGTCCTGATACCGGTGTCCCGGGAGACTTTAATTATCATCGCGTACTCGGACTATTTATATGGCAGGAAGCGCTTAAATAATATTTCTTCGAGTGGAGGGCGCGAGACAAGGGAGGAGGGCAGGTTAGAAGGAAGCCGCGGAGGAAGGCGTGGGGAGGAGGGACGCGCCGCTTCTTCGTCGTTTCGAAGAGATGGGAACGGGATATTGCGAACGAGACTCGGCAACCCAAGCCTCTCTCTCTCTCTCTGATCCAACGGGGCGATATCAACTCACCGTGCAAACGGGCTGCCCGTGCACGGTGGGCGGAATCCGCACCTTTATCGGGCGGAAGTCAAAAACAATAAGCGCGAAAAACGGTTCCAAGATGTCCCGAGATGCATACGGAAAAAAAAAAAGAAAGATGCATAATAAGAGGCGAAAGAAAGGAAGGGGAAGGCCATCCGAGACCTCTTTTCTTTCCTTTTCTTTCTTAATTTTCCAGGGATATTTTTAAAAAAAGAAGGATTGAATTGACTGCAAACAGAATTTCTCTGTAACGCGTGGTTAAGAGTGTAATAAGAGATAAAGAAAAAAAAAGGATCGTTGAATGTCCTTACCCTCTGCAATACATCCGAAAATCATTGGAGGACTTCGAACAGTGGTCCGACGATCGTCGTATCTAACAGATCGATAACAATTAAACTTGTCTCTCTCTTCAACCAACCCTCTAGCCAAGCACTTGCTACCCCATTTCTTCCGAAATTTCTTCTCGGAACAAGACGATGGGACCGAGCATCGAGGATCATCATCCTCCTGCTCGCTTCGATCCCGGGTACGGATCGATCGGCGAGTAATTAGCGCGCACGGACGAAGGTGCCCGCGGACATTATCGTGGCTCAGAAACGAGCCTCGACACCTATTAAAGGCGGAGCACGTCACGGTAATAGCCACAACACCATTAGCATGAGAGTAGAGCCGAGCCGGGAAGAGAGTAGAGTGGCGAGGAGTGACGGAAGGGTGGAAGGGGGAGGAGGAAAGAGGAGGGTGAGAGCGAAGATCGAACAAGGGACCTCGACGGCGACGGCGACGATTCTCTCTCTCTCCTCCTCCTCCTCCTTTCGAGAGAAGGACGGTGGCGGAAGAATGCCGCGTATAATCTCGCGCGGAAAACGATTCGGTAGTCGAATTAAGCCGATAAATTGATTCGACCCCCTCGGGTCGTGTTCTCGCATCGTAATTACGCGGATTAAGCTCGATCGTACGTTCGCGCTCGCTCGCCCGCCCCCTCAGATTTCTATCGAAAAAAAATTCCAACGTTAGACGCTTGGAATTAGGACGTTCGAAGCATTTCTCGTTCCTTCGATCAACTGTTCGTTCGGACTGATACTTGGTAGAAAACTCTCTTGGAAATAATAGTATAGAATAATGTATAGAGGTAACAACAATTGTGATTATTCTTAAAGAAGTTAGAAACCGTTCTAGCAGATCCCATCGATCTGGACGATTCATCGATCTTATTTCGCGGAAAATTTAATGGAAAACGGAGGCTGCTGCGTTTTCCTTTTCCGCCGATACGAGGATGATGATGATGAGCCAATGAGGGAACGGGAGAAGGGAAAAAAACGATGAAAGAATTGCCGGCGTTTCGCAACCCGTGGTCGTAAAATCGAGGAAGTTACTCATTAACGAACGATCAACATCCGCGAATAAAATAATTACGCGAGATAAAGTTATCGTTTAGCGATCGTGGCAACGCGCGTTACGCTAATCGCTCGCCGCGATACGATTGTGCCGGTTAAAAATGCTGTCGTCGTATTTTGCCCGCCGAGTTTTTACGGCGTGTATCGCGACACGCTCGTCAAGCTCTTATCGATACGCGAGGGGGAAAGAAAAAAAAAAAAAAAGAAAGAAAAAAAAAATAGAAACGCGGCACGCCAAGCGTCAAGGCATGCTCGCGCTCTCTCTCTCTCTCTCTCCCTCTCTCTCGATCCGCGATCAAATCGTTTTTCATTCCGTGATTGTCGGCACGCGCCTTCCAACGAGGTGACAAAAGGGGTTGCGCTGATTTTCGAGATCCCTTATCTCTGCTTATGGTTGCTTATGGCGTAAAAAAAACGCGACATCGATCTTCTTCCTTCCGTTCCTTTCCACTTCACGATGGAATGGAAGGGGCGTTGTAGTAGACGCTTTTTAAAGGTCAAAGCTCCGGTTTTACGGCCGCTTTACTATTTATTACACGCGCCGTTCAAGAGAACTTGGACGATTTTCAAAGAAGAATTACACAAAGCGGTGGTAGACACTTTTCCAGGATTGCGGAACTACGGCCGCGAACAAAGTTTCGCGGCTGGTAAAGGGAGGGTGCATACGCACGTAAATGCCCTTTGAAAGTCGAAAGAAGAAGAAAGAAGAAGAAGAAGTCGGCGACTTAACAACGTTGTGTCGAGAAGAAGCTAAAGAACGCGCGGTAAAGAATGAAGAGATTAGGGCTGTACAGTCTCGCTCGAGGGCACCCGTTAACGATCGAATTCGTGCACCCACGTTGGGAACGAGCGGCAACGCGTTAAATTTATACGTTAACCTTCATCATCGAGGTATACATAGGATGATGTGAGATACGACGAGTTTGTTACTCGATTCCCTTCCGTTTCATCCAAGAAGAAGAAGAAGAAGAAGAAAAAGAAGAAGAAATTGTCGAAACGACTTAAAGGCTATCGCTAAAACGTGTAGGGCCGGTGTTTGGCCGCGACGAGCAAAGAGGCTTGGCATCGAGGTCGTGGAAACGTATGCACGTACACGGCCGTCAGTTTATGATTCAGGCACGCTATACATAGAAGTCTACCCCTCGACCGTTGTTCGCTATATTCGATCATAAAGTGCATTGCCTTTCCTTCTGTCTGCCTGTCTGCCTGACTACCAGCTTGCCTACCTTGCCTCTACCTTGCCCGCCTGCCCACCTACCTTTCCATCCAGAACCAGCCTTTTCGCCGGACAATCTCGCTTTGTAAACCGCCGCCTACTAGGCCTACTCGCCGATACTAGTTCACCGTGTCCATTGTTCCTTCTCCACTCTTTCTTTTCTTCTTCCCTCGTCGTTCATTTCTCGTCGTCGTTTCATTCGATTCTTTCGACTCGACGCGTAGAGAGATTCCATTGCCTGCTACTGGAAATTGTATCAGAGGTTGCAGGCCGCATCGGTTAATAAGCTCGGAGTAATTAAGTAGGGGAGAGAGATATTGACTTTAGAGATTTCGTACGATCGATAAGTTTAACCGATGGAGAGAAATAGGGGAGGAACATCGTAATAATAAATACGGATATTCGGATGGACGAAAGAATTTTAGACCCGGTTTAAATATCCGCGCGGGAGGAACACCGTTGATACACGGTAATCACGTTAGTTTCATTAGTCGTTCAAACGCGATGCTCGAAAGGTTTTTCAATGTTTCAAGACTTTTCAGACGTTTTTAGAGATTTATCAAGGGACGGTCGAGCGATTCAAGATTTTTCAAAGTTTCAAGCGCTTCTAATTTCGCTCAACGAAAGTTTCGAAAGGTCCCGGTGTCGCGACTTTTGCCGGACACAATATCTCCTTCTTCCCCTCTCTCCTTTCGTGGGCGATCGTGCCGCTCGCGACAACCGCTCAAAGTTCAACTACCGGTTCTTCCCTCTCGTCCTTTTTCCCTTTTCATCTCTCTCTCTCTTTCTCTCTCTCATTTTTTTCCCCTTTCCTTTCTCGCGGCTCCACTTCAACGTCGCACAGACGACTACGAACATAAGTAAATAGCGTTTCACTCGGAACGACGGAAATTACAGAGGCATACGCAGCCTCCGCGCACGATACAGAAAGAATACGTTTGTATTTTCCTTCTAGCCGTGGCAGAGAGATCGCGGACGATATTTCATTCGATATTGCAGTCCCGGCATTATTTCTCTATTTCAGTAGCCGGCGCGTTCCCCTGTTACCCTCTCTCTCTCTTCGCCTCCTCCAACACGGCTGCTTCTCTCTCTCTCTCTCTCTCTCTTTCTCCGTTTCTCTTTCTCCACCGTTCTCAGTCAGCCGCCCGTGCACACCCTTCCACGGCTGCTGCCGGAAAATAAATTGTTTAATTTATATTAAAAATAAATAGAACCACGGAGAACGAGAGCGCGCGCGATTCCAGCGGCGCCCCTACGCCGCGGACGGCCCGAGAAATATTACTTTTAATATTAGCATTCGCCCCCGCGCCACCCCCCCTTCTCCCGTTCCTCTCGCATAACTTCTCTCTCTCTCTCTCTTCCTCTCCCTCTCCCTCTCCCTCCCTCCCCCGCCATGCCGCCTCGAGCTCCTCCTGCCCACCCCCGGGTCCCGCTGCCGACAGTCTCCGTCAACCCCCTCTCGACAACCCTTACCATCCTTCTTTTCCCTTCTCCTTCTGCTTCCACCCTTGGCTGTCCAACCGTCCTCTCTCTTTCCCTTTCCTGTTCCTTCCTCTCCTTCTCCTCCTCCTCCTCCTCTTCCTACTACTACTATTACTAGTATTCTCTTTTTTTTCCTCTCCGTTTCGAATCGGTCGGCTGGCCGAGCTTCTTTCTGCCAGGCCGCGGCGTGAGTTACGCGCGCGTTACTCGTCGTCGGGAACAAGGACGAAGGGCGATGAAAGAACGTGGTGAAAAATTTATCGCGATCGAGCGGGGACGGTTTTCGAAGATCGATTCGTTCGTCGCGAGCGAACGGAGGGTGGTGGTGGTGGTACGGTAACCAGGGAGGAAGGAGGAGGAGGAGGAGGAGGAGGAGGAGAGGGATGGGTAGGTGATTTTTCAAACGCCTCGAAACAAAAGGCGCAGCCAGAAATCCGAGATCGTGAAAAATTCTCCATCGGGACGATCGATGGGGGCGCGAGGAAAGGCGTTTTTCGACGCGCGCCAGAGGTTGGATTGGTTTACGTGGGAAACTTTTAACGCGACGGACTTTGCGCATGCGCATGCGCGCAAAGATAGAAAGATCAGCCGGCGATTTTCGGACAGTTTTGAAGGCTAGTGTGCCGGTGCCCGCGATCCAGCGTGCACCTGCTTCTCCTCCCCGCAACGCTTTTTCTTCTCTCTCTCTCTCTCTCTCTCTCTCTCTCTCTCTNNNTCTCTCTCTCTCTCTCTCTCTCTCTCTCTTCTCGATCTCGCTTCGAGGGACGACGAGAAAGATGCGCGATCATCCCCCCTCCCCGCTTTCATTCTTTCACCGCCAAATCGACCGGTGTGTTAATCCGTTAATCTTACGAGACGCGCGCCCGAAGCGTGGCCAACTGTAAAATGTAGGTTAACCCGGTCGTCCCTAATCGAGATCGAGGGGGAAGTTGAAGGGGGAGGGGGATCCGTGGCAGGCGAAATATAGTCGGCGTCGGTGACGACGGCGATGGCGGCGGCGGCGGTCGAGGAGGACGATGCTCCCCTGCTCGGCCTCTGCTCGCTTTCCTCGCTCCCCTTAGGGCCCTCCAACCTCCAACCCTCTCCGCTCCGAAGCCTCCTGCCTCTCCCGCGCTCTCTCCTACCCCGACTCCCTCCCTCCCTCCCTCCCTCCCCCCTGCCAGCCCGCACCCGCGCCCACTATATAATGTACGGAGCGCGAGCGAGATGAATGGCAAGACGGCGACGAATATTTCATGAGACGCATTAATATTGCAACGTCTCATCTCACGGATGTATCGAGGTAACATAATGCTCCGCTATAGATAGCTCCTTATTAAACCACGACGCCGCCGCGTTGAGCAACCTTCCCGGCTATATACCGCTCCCTGCAAAATCCTCGCTTTTCCATCCATCGCGCCTCCTCTCCCTCTCTCCTCTCTCTCTCTCTATTTCTCCACCTCGACACCGCGAAACACGAAAGCGCGTGGAAATATGCGCGGGGGAAAAACGCGGGGGGATCGAGGATCGAGAGACGGGGAGACGACAACGACAAGGGGGTCGTCGCCTATCGCCGCGGCTCCCTACGAAACGTCCACCAACTACTGCTCGTCCGTCCGGTCATCCTGACGGATTATCGGCGTAGCTGGAAGCGACGCGCGCGTTGGGCAAATTCGCGTCCAAACTATTGTTTTCGCGTCCCTATCGGCGATCCGCGGTGGGGGGAGGGGGCGACCGAACTTTGCCATTAGCGCCCCCCTCCGCCCCCGTGTCCCGGGGTAAAATCCGCCGCGCGTAATGTATTACCCGCGGAAATAGATTATTGGGGAACGTTATCAAAGTTATAAACATTCCTTGCCGTTAATATCACCGTCTACCCAAACCCATCCCGCTATTAATACCCCTTCGTCCCCCTCCTTTTTTTTTTTTTTTTTTTCCTTCCACCTTCCTCTCACCCCGAATCCTCGCAGATGTTCAGCAACGGGATACGGTACACATCTACCACGTCTATAGATATCGCGCAGTGATAGATGCCCGAGTCTGTCTTACCTTTCTTGCGGGCCGCGAAATATATGGAGGATCATCCATCAGCCGCGTCTAGGCGAAACTGCGAAATAAAAGAGAGGGAGGAAAAGGAGGGGGTGGAGGGAGGGGGAGGGAGAAGGAAAGGAAACGATTTCACCTTCTCGACGCAATCCGACAACCGATTCGGCGAATACTATCGTCGTCGTCGTCGTCGTCATCATCATCATCATCATCATCATCATCATCATCATCATCATCATCATCATCATCGCGTTTCTAACTAACCGACGCCGTTCGAATTAATTACCCCGACCACTACTCGCGATCGTCAAAACGAGATCGAAGCCAGATATTTCTACTTTCCATTCTATTACGAGCGCGCACTTACGCGCCGCATGTAGTGCTCGATCGCTTTAACTCGATCCTTCTTCTAATACGCTGCGCGTGGGCGTGGTGTCATTGTCGTAGAGTTCTTCACGCACGGGTGCAGGAGGAGGAGAAAGGGTTACCGATACCGATACGTGGCAATCCGGGGATCGAAATCGCGAGAGAAAAACGCGGGATCCAAAGAGATCGATGAAAGTGAAAGAAGGAGAGAAAGAGGTGGAGGTGGAGGAAGAGGAGGAGGAGGAGGATCGGGCAAAAGCAAGCGGGATGATGGCAAGGGTGGAAGAGGGGGGTGGAAGAGAGGGAAAAGTAGTGGGAGGGAGGATAGGGTAAGAGAGAAACGCGATATAAAGTGCAATCAAACATCGATCGCGCGATGCGGAGACCTCTTTCCTCTTGGTAGGTACCCACTACGTGCGTATCGAATGCATACCATGGGGTTGCATCGCGCATGCATGCGAGGAAGGCCCTGTGTTTGTGTTTCGAGGGGAAACGTTACTACCCCCGGCAAGCGACCAAGGAATCGATAGCCCGCGTAACCGAGGCACAGGCACGTACGAATAATGCTCGAGCCTATCCTCTAACCGCTAAGTCGATCGAAACAGTCCGAATCTGGCTCGTCTCTTTCGCCCAACTATCTATCCCTTCCCCCCTTCCCTCTTGGTTAACTAGGGAAAACGGTCTCGGCCCCGCTTTCCTTCGTGTACAACACACCGATACACGTACACACGCGTCTTTCTTCCGTTACACCACACACGTACACACACGTATGCACGCAACGAGATCGAGTTTCGCACGCGCTTTATCCCATCGTGTATCTTGCAACCACCGGTCTTTCGTGCACCGGTATCGATGAATCAATGCTAATCGCTTCTCGCTAAATTAATCGTGCATCTTCGATAAATGTTTTTAATCGTACAAAAGGTCGGATGGCACGAACGGTTATAAGATTCTTGTTGATGCGGGATTGGTAGCGTGCTTTCGTGACGTCTTTGTCAACTGTTGTTGCACTACGATACCTTATATTTGTCGTCGTAATTTTCTTTTTAATCTAATTTGGAAAGCGAGATATTTCATAATAAAAAATATATATGTATATATTGGCGTTGATAGAAATTGACAAAGATGGAGGTAATATCTTTTTATAGAAATTTCGTAATTTATGCGTTACATTATAACTCGATCTTTGCGTATCTTTGTGTATTCTAATTTGCGTGTTCTTAGATATATTCGTATATTCGTTGTCGTTATATTTATCTTGAAATTTGCGCGACTCGTTTTATTTGCACGATTAAATTATCGTCCATCCAAATAGATTAATCCTTAAATTAACACCCTAAGATTTTCGCTCTCGCTTTCCAATATTTCCATCTTCCATCCAATCTCAAATTCAGAATATTCGAAGATCGAATTTCAACGAATCTCTTACGCTTCGAGGTGGCCGAAAAAAAAAAAATATCAATAAAACGCTCGATCATCGTTAATCAATTAATTCATTCCAACAATTCATCATACTTCTCGTCCATCCATCGCGATATCGCGACGAATATGAAACGAGGACAGAGGCAGAGCGAGTACCACCTATATTAGCGTCATCTCGTCCGTGAAGAGTATCAAATAGTTTGGTACGTCCTTATCCCAAGTGGAAAGGGGAGATGGAACACTGTCGATCGTCGGGCCAAAGAAATTCGATTTGCCCGGGTCAAAACGAACCCTCTTAACGGGGTCAAAGGCGATCGAATCGTATCGTCGACGCGGGAAGCGCGGTCCTTTTCCTCGAAGGGACGACGACGAGTGCCCTTCGAGGACGATTGGAACGTCGATGGCGCGGTATAAGCGAATCCGGTTTGAATACCGTGTCACTGATGCGGCACCGATTGGTATCACCGAGAAACGGTAACGCGCGGTCGGGAAAAATCCTCTCTCCCTCTCCCTCTCTCGCTCCCCAAGGGCTCGAGAGTTAATCGCGTTATTTCCGATGACTTCGCGCAATCTAGAGGAAAAAGCGACATCGTGCTCTCGCGATCACGATGCCGCTGATGCGCATCGTTCTGCTCTTTTGTACCCCTTTTCACGCTTTTCTTTCGCAATTTTTTCTCGACACGCGATTCCGATACCGATTTTATTTTTTTTCTTTCTTGGCGAATAAACGAACGAAGGAGAGAAGGAAGAAAAGGAAAAGGTGTAACGGTTCATTGCTTCTCTTGTTATCACTTCGGTAATATGTACAGTATATTCCAAGAGTATATTCGAAAGAGTATATTCAAGTAAAATTGATCTTTGTTACTTTCTCGAGAGATTTTCAGAGATTGCTTCATTAAATTATATACTCGCTTATCGAGTAATTACGGATATATATATATATATATATCGAAGTGGTCGCGTTTTCATTTAGAACAATAATTTGAACGAATAAATCGTACGAGAATTCTTTTTTCTTTTTTAAACTACGTATTCCACGGAATAAGAAATCTTCTTTTTGAGGATGGATTGCTGTATCGATGGAGAGGCATCGCTTTCGCGGAAGGTATCGGATGCGGAAATCGGTGGAAACGGTGGAAGAGAATTCGAAAAAAGGCGCGTAATTATGCGGGCTTATAGAATTCGAGATCGATGTGGCGCGCGCGGGTAAAGCCGGTGGAATATGACGGTTGGGCTCGAGGCACGCGGTAAGAGAAGCATAGAAGATTCATAAGGATGGAATTACGTTGCCTCCACGGTGACTTTTGTTCTCGACTCTTTAATCGCGGTACCCGCTCCGCTAAAAAATATATATACCCACTCGCCGGAGGGCAACGTCCTCGTCCAGTGATGAATTTAGAAGTCCACCCCTCGCGCCCGCGCCACCCTTTTCCGCGACCCTCTCCGCCCTTCCCGATCCCGCTCGCTCATACAACAGATGCGTCCGTCTCGCCGAAATGAATAATGAATCGACGGTTTCGCGAATCTACGCACAAAACGACGATGCCCCGGGATTACCGCCCCTGTTCTCGAGATCTTCGGTGTTCCGTTCCGCCGGTTTAACCCTTCAAAGCGTATAAGCGAGGTTTAAAGTGGATTCCGGCTAAATAAGGAGCCGAGAAATTTGCCAATTCGCGCGTTCCCGCTTTTAAACGATTTAATAAACGATTCGTTTAATTTATTTCTCGCAACAATGGCGCGAGAAATAAAAATTTCGCGGCCGCTTTTCAATTGTTTCGCGCATTTGCGAACCAGAAACGTCAATTAACACCTTTCGTTTCTGAAACTTCGAGGATATTCTTATGCGTATGAGAATCACGATAATGATAAATTTTTACGATTCTTTTTTCTTTCTTTTTTTTTTTCGTAGAAGTTTGTCCGTCGCGGTTGTTAGAAATTTTACTTGTTAAGTGAGTTTTCAAATGTTGAATTTCTATTATTCGTCGTGTTAATTTTATTCACGATGATAACTGAAGGAAAGAAAAAAATAAATAAATAAATAAATAAAAACTGTATCTAAAAAATATAATTAATCACACTTTACGATATGCATAATCATCTTTGTTGAATATGAAAAAGTTTCATGAAAATTAATGAGAGAAAAAAAATTAATATTCGTCACGAAGAACCTGTGGGATGTCACATTCGTCCGTTATCAAGCTAATTTTCCAATTAATTTTTTAAAAAAAATCCTAATTTTTCTCTCCAGTCATTGTATCGCATCAAATAAATTATTCATCCTTGCTCGTATACGTATACGAGCTAAAAAAGTTAGTTGAACACTGGGCACGATTCGAGTTATTCACGAATCTCCGATATCCACAAGATTTCACCGTCCGTTCGAATTTATCGCAAAAGATCCCTTTCCATCGGATTTGCCTAATGGAACTCCAACACCAACCTATTCTAAAACTTCTCAAAAGCCGTTACGCGCCACGCTTATAACGCTTATCGCGATGAAATCCAATCATCGGTCGCGTTTTGAGGAATTCGTCGAGAAGGAGGAAGCGACGAGAGAGAGAGAGAGAGAGAGAGAGAGGAGAGAGAAGGAGCGAGTGACGACAGACGAAGGAGCGGAGAGTATTTGGCTCGAGAACGAGGTTAGAATAATTTGGACGAACTCGGCGAACGAATTAGTTTTTGTCGAATTAATCGGCCGGATTAATCCAATCGAGTCGTACCGGAATCGATTTGGATTCAATCGACTCGGCACCCCGCATTAAATTAAATCGCTCGAACGATATTGCCGGGACGTCGTGCTTTTAATCGGCTCGAATTAGAATCAGGCACGTTAATTGCCCGCGAATACGCGAACCGGAACCAAAGCTTCCGGACGTCGTCGCCATCTTATAGGCGCTTTCGAAACACGTTGCCTCCCCTTTCATTTTCGATCATTTCATTTTCGAAACGTTGTATATACATGTTCTTTTTTTTTCTCTCTCTCTTCTTCTTCTTTTCTTCCTTCATAAAATATATTATAAATATTTCATCTCATCGTGAGATTTGTGCACGGGTTTCTTTTTTAATATTCGTGTAAGAATCGTATTTTATATTTCGAGTTCTGTTTATTTTTCTTCTCTATGTTTAGCACAAAAGTGGATCGAGCTATCTTTTTCAAACCGCGTTTTCTTCTGTTTCTTTTTTTTTTATTTTTTTCATTGCCACATTTGAAACTTCATCAATATTTATATTTGATGAAGAACATATTTTACTTTTTTTTTTTTTTTTTTGTTTTTAGATTTGTGTGTTCACCTTCTTAACACGTTCGTAACCAGCCAGCTACGAATATATTCGCAAATATAATTGGCATAATGTCGGCGATCAACGTGTTAACTCGTTTTTGTATTTAATTTTAACTTTTCCCCCTATTTTTCACTTCCAACTTTCGCATTTTATATCGAATCATCGTCCGTAAAAAGGAATTAAGTTTCAAAATTTTCAAAAGTGTCGAATTATTCTTTTTTTTTTTTTTTTCTTCTAAATTTCTTTTTCAAAAAATTCTTTCGTATCGATAATAATATCGTCATTGGGATCTGGCCAATGAACCTAAACAACGAGGGAAAAAAAAAAAAATACATTTTGGTAAGGAATAACGAAAAGCTATATATATATACACACATCGAGCCGGGTTATTTCGATCGATTTCGAAAACGAGCAGAATAATCTACGACGTCGCGACACGGTTATGGAACTCGCGTAGAATCGAGTTTTAAAATTTTCATAAACAATAGTCGCAATATCTCAACCGTCTATTTCGATGCGTTATCAATCGTGGAATTACGTGCGCGATCTATAATACAAGGGATAAAAAGGGTTTGTTGTACAAACCCGATTCCCCGATCTCGAGGAAGACCAAGAGAGATTGCGCGTGCGGAAGAAAAGAATTAATAAAACAAGCTTCTTCTCGCAGATACGGATTGTAATAAATAAAAGATAGGATTTCGTCTGTGACCTATTTGCTGACGAATAATGAATCGACTAATTACCGAATGAAAAAAAAAAAAAAAAAAAAAAAAGAAAAAAGAAAAAAATTCTAGCAAACATATGCATATTCAATCGGGTCGCCGCAACCCGTTTTTGTTTCGACCGCGAAACTTTCGTGGAAAACCACGGGAATTACCGTTGACACGAGTAGTAAGTAAATTTGTGCCGGTTTAAGACGTTCGAGGGAACGGAAGACACGGATCGGTTCATTCGTATTTAAACCCGATCTCCGCGGGATAAGGCCAATTGTATAAGACAAAGTGAAACGTTGAAACGGGATTGTAGAAGAATTAGCTGACAAGTGAAATGAATAAATAAATGAGAATTTGCAAGTAAAATTTTTAACAATAAAAATATGCAACGAGTTGTATATATTATACAGGAATATATCGAAATTATCTTTAGAGAAATAAAATATTCCTATTCTAAAAAAATGGATAAAGTTCAAGTTTAAAATTTCTGTTTAAAAGAGAGTTGGTCGATGTATTAAAAAAAAAAAAAAAAAAAAAAAAAAAAAAAAAAAAAACCAACAAACTTTCGTTCAATATCAAGATTTTTCGGATTACGTGAATTTTCATGTCGGTTCACGATATAGTTTCGCGGGCTATTGTACCGATTCGAATAGTATCAAACGGTTATGACACGACTCTCGACGAGAATCGAGGGAGAGATCACGGCTAGACCCGAAATAGCCGGCAAACGTTATTGTTGAGTTTAGTGAAACCGGAGTTTAAATATCTACCGGATGTTTGGCGTGTATATCACTTCGTAAATTTAAAGTTTACGGTCGTTCGCGCCGCTCCGTTTCCCCCCTTCTTCCTTCCCTCCGCCCTTCGCTTCGTTCTTTTTCTCTCTCTCTCTCTCTCTTCTTCCCGAAGAAGGGTTCCTTTGATTTTCTCCTTTCGCGGAATCAAGAGTGTTATTTTTTCTTCTCCCGCTTCTGTTTTCTTTGAGTTACGAGCGTAACCCCGGTCCATTGTGCCTTCGATTCTTTCTCTCTCTGTCTCTCTCATTCTTATTTATCTTAATTATCGTTTCAGAGCCCCGTCTAGAACGATTTCTGGACTCCTCCTTTCTCTCTCTCTCTCTCTCGTCCAGATCAGAGTACACAGGTTAACCGCAGCGGAGAGAGTTCCTTTCGGTAGAGGACGGGGGGAGGAGGGGGATTCTTCCCCTCGGTCTTCGCCTTAAAAAGAATGTTCTGCTTTTTGAGCGTCTTTCGGAGCATGATCGTCGTCACACCGTCGTTTTCTCGCTTACGCGGACAACCCCCACAACCCTCTTTCGCATCGACCCGTTTCCTTTTCTCTTCTGCTCCTTTTCGTCTTTGTCCCCTTTGTTTGCGCTCCTTACCACCGTATTTTTATAGTACACACTCAGTTTACAAGCACTCTCCGCTTTCTCGTCCTTTCTCCTCTCCCCTCCCTTCCCCCGTTTATCCGTTTCCGTATCCGCTGTTTGCAGAGATTCGCTCCACTCTCTCTCTCTCTCTCTCTCCTCCTCCTCCTCCTCGTAGTAGCACGGTGTTCGAGTGGCGAAATAAATTCGCTTCGTAATACGGTCCGGTCCCGTTCGTTACATCTGTGTACTTTTTTCCCTCCCCCCCTCTCTCTGTTCGACAGAGAAACTTTGAAGCGGAACGGAAGAAAATTTTACGAAATTTACGAGGATCGTAGGGAGGGGGGATGCGTGGATCGGGATTTAATCCTGGCACCAGCTTTCGCGGCTCGTAAAGTATCGTTTAGATGTCGCGCGAGGCGCACGGATTTCGAGAGCACCCGTTGTACAGGATTTCAGAGCCGGTCCGCCAATGGCAAATCTTGTACTATACAAACCCCGGTATATCTATGTGGAAGGTACACGACTCTAATACATAGTTCAGTACTCTATCTACATACGTGCGAGCTAACATCGCGCTAACTCCGTTCTCTCTGGCCAGCTCGACCTACCTTCTCTCTCTCTCTCTCTCCCTCTCCCTCTCCTCCCTCTACCACCGCCCTCTCTCCTTTCTCTTCGCCATTCTCCGCTCCGATCTACGCTCCGCTTTGCGCTGCGCTCCACACATCCTCCCCCTGCTTGCCATCGTCGCCGGGTACACGAGTATTCTATCCCTATTCCTAACGGCGCAGCATCGAACGCAACCTCCCCCTCGATCCGGCCGAGGGGGAGAGGTGTATAGGTGAGGTTCATCGGGACACGCGTGATTGCGCCGCCTGTACGGGTGTACACGCGTGCACGTGTTGTTCACCGTGTGCGTGCTCGTTCGCCGACCACCGACGTTGCTTGCGGCTTAGCACTGCTCGGCACATTATTCAACGGATAATCCATTCCTTATATATTAAAGCCCGAGAACGATCTATCGTCCCGATAGATTGCCAACGAGCCGACGAAATTACCCGAAATCCCCTATCCTTTCCTCCTTTTTCTTCGCGATATAATTGTCGGCAACAAGGTCTTTCCACGGGGATTATTGTCGTCGATAATAACTTCTCTTTCACTCGGTGTTGTTGTGATAAAAAAAACTTGGAATCGATTTGTTCGAAAAATTGTAAACGGAATAACGGTTTAGTAGTAACTCGAGGGCGAGGTATTAATATATTCTTAGGTAGAGAGAGAGAGAGAGAGAGAGAGATAGCGAGGACTTTCACTCTCGAATGTATTCGCATCGAGAGGCGGAATAGGAAAAGTGATGCAATCGAGAGAATCCGTTATACCGCGCGTTGTAACATTGTATCTTATCGCGTGAAAGATTTGCTTTCGGATTAGAAAAGCGTCAAATCAAAGCGTCGTGAAACGCTCGAGACTCTTCCTCGAGATCTTCGCGAGGCCACTCAACTCTTCTGCGATAATATACACGGAACACGTATGTTTTTATACATACGGTTGGATTCAACCGGTTATCTTTGGCTCGCCGAAAGTCAAGAACCCGGCAAGTCGGAAATAAAGAGAGAAGACGAGCGTGATTTCTGCTGATTTTAAGGCAAATATACCTTATTTCTCTCCTCATATTTCCCGAATAATCCGCTGTTGATTCACATGATAACGTGATATTCGACGTTAATAAATCCTATTGTTCGCGTCTTGATACCGTGTTTCAGGCTTGGAATACAATTTCCAGTGAAAATATTTCGACGATTCTCAAAGTTCAAAGAGAAGATTAGCCGCTTCCTTTCGCCAAATCTTCCTCTTCTTTATCTTCCGTTAAATTAATTAACTTCATCCGAGAGTAAACTTCTCTCCACAATCTTTCGACAAAGAGATCACGATAACGGAATCGATTCAAAAGATAATACGATCCCCTCTTCCTATCGCGCTATCCTTTGCCCATTTATCAACGATAAATAGTAAATAAGTCGAGTCGCGGATGGAATCGAATGCGCGGCAAACGTTTTGGAGAAAGTTCGCGTTAAATTCGAGGGGAGGAGTATGTGTGTGTGCGTGTATGTGTGTGTGCGCGCGCGTTTCGCTGGAAGCCAACATATTTCGCCGCGTCCACGCGACTATTTCGAGAGGATTTATCTGGACGGTCGCTTTCCATCGACCGCGTACGTGACTACCTGTAGAGTCCCGGCTCGAAATAAAACGGAACGACGAAAAACCAGTGACCGGCAAAGAGCGCAAGAGACTCGTGAAAACGGGGAGGGGAACGGGCAGGGGTTGGAAGAGAGACGAGAGATGTATAGGGATGGTGGAGGAAACGTTTGCTCGTTGAACGACGACTGGCCACGGGTCGTACACAAATAAAGCCACTCGCTAAAAAGCGGTCCAGCGGATCGAACAGGACGATTCGTTAAGCGATAATGACGAGTCAATGCGTCAACAGAACGTTCTCCTCCTCCTCCTCTTCCTTCCGCTCTCTGTGCAACCGGCCTAACCGATTACCTTTGTAAATTGTAAACAATTTAAACTACGCCCCCGAAACTCTATTTCCTGCGAAAGCGAGGGTTGTTCCAGACATTCGTTATTTTCTATTTTTTTTTTTTCTTTTAAATTGTGAATTTAAAAGATCGAATAGGATAATATTCGAAAGGAAACTTGATCATCTCTGCGTATTGATTGTCGTACTGAAGAATTTGTGTATCGAAGAAAAAATTATTTATTTAGATTTAACTGCTCCTGGTTTCCTCCACGTGTAACACGAAATATAACGTATATAATATGGAATTTAATATCCGCGTATCTCCCACCTTATAGAGGGTGTTATTGCATTTTAATAGGAATGCAAAATCGTTTAAGGACAGCATAGTTTCGATGTATGCTGTACGTATGCACGGTAATTGCTTTCGACGGATTCATCGAAAATATCCTTTTCGCTCCTTGTATAAATCGTTTCAATCATCATCTGCACTGAATTTTTATTCGTCTTATTCGCCAGAAAACGTGGATCCCTGTTGCCAAGGGAGCAAGATATCTTGCTTCTTCCAAGATATTTATTCGAATCTCTCCCTCCCTCTTATCTACATCAGCAAAAATACAATCGACAGTTGCTAACGACGGCAATCCTCTGCTTTGTTGCACTTATTAGCCACGCGCGGCTATCTTAATTCCCTGCGCATTTCCGCGAAATTCGAGCCGACGTGGAACAACTCGATGCAACATCATCATCCCGATGTTTTCGGCGCATCGCGATGAATAAAACACGCTTGTTTGTGTTCGGCCACGCACGGCGGGGGCGACGGGGTGGGGGAAACTTAAGCGCGACAAACCCGTGACTATCGGTGGAATAGTTTGCGCGCGATATCGGTGAATAAAATATCAGCGCGTGCGTGCGAAAGAGGTGGAGAGAGGCTCCGCGTGTCCTAGATTACACGCGCGTGGTGGTGATGATGGTGGTGGTGGTGGTGGCGGCGGCGGTGGTGGTGGTGCCCCTACGTGCGCGCAGATTCACAGGTGCCTCGTGTTTTCGCGCGAGAGCCCGTTTCCACGACAATTAACGCGCGTGCCCGACTCCCTCTCCTCTTCCTCTCCTTTCTTTTCCTCTTCATCTCCGTTCCGCCGCTCGCTCGGCCATCACGTGCCATTTCCACCCTGCCGATCTCTTCCAAACGCGTGCATCCTTCCATCCCCCGAATCCGATCTTTCCCCCCTCCTCTCAATTGCAAGTTATGCAGCGTAAAATTGCGAGGCGAAAAAGTTGAACGACGATTGGAGAGATTTGGGGGATTGCGGTTAATGATATTCTTTTACCTTTTTTTACTTATAGAAGGATAGATGCTTGTTAGGAATGCGTAGAGAATTGGAGAATTTCTCGAGGATTGAGGAAAAATTGAGTTTTGTCCAAGCGAGGATAGACTGAGGAGGGGGGGAAGGGAAAAAGACAAACGATGATGATTCTTGGGTGGGTTCATCCACGACCCACCCTTACCTAGATGTTCCTCCTCCTCCTCCTCCTCCTCCGGCGCGCTCCTCTCCCTCTTCCGACGTTAATTTAGACGAATTTCATTAGAACAAACGAACTTTGCTAATCCGCGCTAATCTGATTAGAAATTTGCCGTGGCGCGGTGCATTCTGCCGCGTGAAACTCCAGCCTCGGTCGACGGGAGCCTCGGCGACGTCAACGAAGGCGTCGGTGGGGCGTCTGTGGAGCGTCTGTGGCACCGGTGAAGGAGAGAAGAACCCGCTCTCTCTCGCCGAGTCTAGTCTTCGTCCTTGTCCTCGTCCTCGTCGTCCCTTCGCATTCGCTCAAATCCCCGTGCATACATTCACTCACTCTCTCTCTCTCTCTGTCTCTCTGTTTCGCTCCCTCCTCTCCTCTCCCCGCGTCCTTCCAACGCCTATTCATTTCGCCCACGCCTATATCCTTGCCCGGCAAATATTTGCAGGAATTAGCAACGATAGACGACTACCTCGTAAATTCTCTCCTATGTGGAGAGAAGGTTCACAGGATTTTCCGCGAGTGTGTCCCTTACCTCTACCTGTCCGGTAGGAGGGGGGAGAGAACCGGCAATTCCGTGCCTTTTCTTAATTAGGCCGCTCTCTCGTGTTCGCTAGTCTAATTCCGACTTTTGTTTATCGTTGGCCCCCTTTGGATTTTGGGGGCCCAGTCGTTCCCGTGAAACGGATTGTCAAGAATTAAGAAACGTCTAATAATTGTTATATAGTTTTCTTTATATCGGTTTGAAAGAGTTTAAAAATCGTTCCGATTATCTATCTGTTCACGATTTATCTTTTGTCACGGTTTGTTGGATATCAAGTTCGGATTGGAATCATTTATCTTTCGCTTTCAATTTTAATCGTGGGATCGGGGAAAGGTTATACCTGAATTGGAGAGAGCGGTATAAGTACAGAAGAATTCCTTTTTTTTTTTTTTTAAGTTAAAAATAGTTGTTGCTCGTGTGGTATGTGGAAATAATGTAGTATTATAGACTTTCCTGTATTCTAAAAAAAAATACAATATTTCCAGTCTTATGTATTTCCAGTTAGTTTCATTACTTCCTTGTTGTAAACTTCGATATTCTTGATACTTTTGAAAATACTTTTTGTCCAATTTTTCACTACTCGATGGAAAATCAAGACACCAAGATTCGAAAAAAATCACTATACGGCAATAATACATGTGTCCATCGAGTTGGAAAAATAATGTCGTGAATACAAAAGCATATTTCCAGTTCATAAATCACTTGACCTTCGTCCAAGTATTGTAACACTCGTTATGCAATTTACTGGTAAATGTTTTTTTTTATATTCTCCAAGCTGTATCAATAATTTTATCATCCTCTATCGACAGAAAATTCGATAGAAAATTCGACGAAGCAAACGTCTCTTAAATCGTTCACGCCTTCTTTAAATTCAAATACAACGACGAGTGAAAAAATACCTACTCCATCTTCGACCATAGAAGATCCATTTAGAAATTAGAATATCTCTTAGAAGCAATGATATCTCTCGTACGATAAATTAATCGCGAACGAGCCGCTCAAAACAATCTTTCCATAGCCTCAAAAAACCACGAGTAATAGTAAATTTCTCGTAAAAAAAACAAGCGTACGAGGGGATCCATTTAATCGAACGAGTCGCAAGAAATTCTCCTGGAAAAATAGTCGACATCGCGGAGGTCGAATTCGAGGGAGAAGGGGGAGGAGGGAAAAAAGTCCAAGGAATGCGACGAGCAATTTTCTTGTTAATACAGCGGTCGGTGCGGCGTGTTGCGCGTGGCGCGTCGCGTGCACCGCGACGTGCATTCTTCAAGGCGCACCCCGCGACAGCCGCACGAGACGATGAAAAATGCACGCATGACAGGATGCGACGCGTGTGCAACGATGAACTTGTACCTGTGGCGAACTCGATTTCCCTCCCGTGCGCGTCTCACGTTGCACCGGTGCACGCGCCGCGTTGCGGTTTCCTACGAGACACGCGCGCACGCCGTCTTCTTCTCATCCGCTTCTTTATTACCAAATCACGCGATATCGTTCCACGATCAAAATCTTCGAATTATTCATTATACACGTGTGTGTATATATATATATATATGGATATTGCACGATGGATATTGTTCGTCGTAGTAACGACCAATCCACGATTACCAATCCAGCCAGCCTACGAGAAGGCAGAGTTTAACGCTGGCCTGCGTGTACCGGCATTGAATAAATTAGACACCGTCATCTTGAAGGAACGTAGAACGAATCACGGAGGCCTTATCTTCTCCCGTTCAAGGTTCCGACTCGCTACACAGCCGCACCTACCTCTATTATAAGT
Source organism: Apis laboriosa (assembly GCF_014066325.1). Lineage (NCBI taxonomy): Eukaryota > Metazoa > Arthropoda > Insecta > Hymenoptera > Apidae > Apis > Apis laboriosa. The sequence goes on from NW_025222632.1 coordinate 407,365, forward strand.
ATTATTGTTATTATTATTATTGTCTCGACAATCGGACTCATCTTTCTCTCTCTCTCTCTCTCTCTCTTTCTTAATAGAATGCAGCAGTCTTTATCTGTTCTGTTCTATCTTTCCTTTTGTTGCCTCGTTACGTTATTACCCTTATTGTTATTTCCGGCTTTGCATCGCGGCGTTTACCGCGAAAACGAAACGGCGGCGTTTTTTTTTTAAACGCAAACGCAGATTTCGTTTCGTCCAAGATAAACAGGAGAGTGGTGAACGGTTGAATTCGTGGGAAAAAGAGATCTGAATGCCGGATGCGGAGGAAAAAAAGGCTCCTCCTCCTCCGAGTGGTGGCGGCGAGGAAAGTTTAAAGCGCGCGCGCGTGCTCTTCCCTGTGTATAAGCGTCCTCGCGGCAATAATTTTTCGACTCGAGAAGAAGCATGGCGAAATTCCATGGAGATATGAGGCTCGGGGAGGCTCGCGGCGAAAGGAGGGGGGAGGTTTGATAGAGGCGCGTCATCATCAAATGAGGAGCAGCGAGGCCCTTCGACCCTTAAAAATTAATTTGGAAAGTCAGCCGCCTCCGAGTGGTGTGCAGCTCCTGGAAGCTGCTCGATTCTCCGTTATATATATATATACATATATATATATATGTATGAAGAGAACGTCGGTGGTGGGCCGGTTTCCGATCTCTCCTGTATTGCGGAAATCGCGAGTCGCGGGCCGCCGCACCATGGAACGAAAACTTTTCAAATGAGCTAACTTTGCGTGTGTCTTGCGCTTTTGCCGCGTCTCGCAACCCCTTTATACTCGGAAAAACTCGCATATTAGTAAAGTTGTCGGCAGAGACGCGAGCCTCCGGTTCTAAGCCTCCCTCCCTCCCTCCCTCGGCCGAGAGAGACCATCTTCCGACCTCGATGGACTTTTTTCCTCTCCCCTCTCCCCCATTCCCCCTGACCACAATAATCTCGAATGCGTTTAACCCTTTCCGCGAACGCGGCTTTCGAGTCGGTTCTCGAGATCTTTGAAAGGAAGCGCGTCTTTTAATCCAGAATGTGACCAAACCTGTTATTATATATGACTGGTTGTTTGTTGCTGGTTTCGAAGAAATCGAACTTCGTAAAAAAAAGAAAGAAAGGAAAAAAAGAGTATCGTAATGAATCGTATAGGGTAAAGATATCTATAATTGGCCGAGTGTTACTGTTATAATGATATAACTTTAAAAAGAAAAGGTATGGAAGACACAGATCGGGCACTATTATTGCATGACAACGTTTAATAACATAGCGTAAGAGCAACGAAGAAGTGATCGTATATCGTGTCATCTAGATTATCACTGTCTATCTCTTCGCCTGACCAGCATTATTTCGCCGATTTGAAATTTAAAATATTCTCGAAAGAATCGAAAAGTTGTGTTTTCGAGAAATATTTTTAGTCTTTCTCCCACCCTGAACGAAAGCACATCAAATGCACGAAAAGAAGAGACCACGAATTAATCTGTACACCCAATAATATGATTATATATTGCTAATATATATAATATCACGCGAATTAACTTCGTTAATTTCGAAGTCGCTTAAAATTATTCTATTTCTAAATAAAGAGGATACGTAAGAAGATTTTTAATAGTTCTAACCTCGTTCCATGCGCAAATAATTTCTCTTCGTTTCGAGATCAATTAGATACAAAAGTATCAATTATCTTTCTATTGACAGTTACGCAAGCCTTGTTAAGCGGCTTTACTCTTACGTGCGTGAGCCGTGGATAAGACTGTAACAAAAAAAAAAGAGAAAAAAAAAAAAAAAAAAAAGCCTACTGCGATACGCCACTCGCAATTTGGCCGCCGTGATTTCAATCGGCCGACGTCGCTAACGAGATTTTCTAACGAGATCCGTTTCCTTTTGTTTCAGGCCAAGTTGTTGGAGTCATCCCACGCTTGGCTCGGAGCCTCCACATCGAGTATAGCAGGTAAGTCGTTCGTCGCATTCCACGTCTACCTAATCTGTGCCTCGCTGTCTCGGCAGCACATTTCAGGAAACGATAACACGTGTAACACGATCGTAAGCTGCTGCGCATCGTACCGATCGTTCCCTCGAGATTCTTCACTTCGAAACTTACTTACTTTCTTAACATTAGAGAACACCGATATAATGTCCATAATAACGATTCTTTTCAATATATTCGCGATCGCGATTTTACTCCTCTTGCCGATAATTTGTGTCTCTTCAGGTTAATACGAATAATACAGGTTCTGTCCTTATCTATATATATATATA
>NW_025222632.1:409628-431765 GCF_014066325.1 Apis laboriosa
TATATATATATATATACATATATATATCGAGAAGAAGAGGGAGAAAAGAAACAGGGGCTGGAAAAGTGTATAAATCGGTGAGACGACGAGGACCAAATGTCGATGGAAGAGATCGCCGAAGAAAAGGGAGAATAGTACGTACGAAGAACTAGTAGTGAAGAGAAAGAGAATGGGTACACGAATGAGTTAGAGGCTATACGTTGTTATCTCTGATAATAAAGCGCAGAAATATGCCCGTTACTTTGATATATATTATAGAGTAATTTAGATAGAAAACCGAATGGCCACCCGTTAATGGGACCAACACGTTCACGACTCGCAGCCAATTCTCCCACTCGCGCGTTCTTCGTATCCTTTCGCCCTTTCCTTTTTTATTTTTTTTCTCTTTCTCGCAAAACACAGCGAGAATCGAACAAACATCACAACTCGGTTCGAGTGGGTTGCCGCTTTCAACGATCGTCCGTTTCGATTTTTTTTTTTTTCCTTTCTTATTTATCCCGACCTAATCTCCTCGTTTATGCGCTTCCCGTCTTTCTTAGTGGCACTTAGTTCATAAACTCGTCGCGATATTTGCTATACGATATTTGAAACGTTTTACGCGCGCGCCATTAGTATCTTCCAGTGATTTCACACGGATGACGGCCACGATTTCATCGTCTTCAAGATAAATCCATATATCTCATCCCAATTCTTTTCCTCTTCTTCCTGGATTCGGTTAAAAATCTTCCTCACGATTTTTCACCTCTGGTCCTCCTCTCGTAATAATAGCTTTATACCGCGGATTCCGCGATCTCGTCGTTTCACCGCTTTGTCGCACCCCTTTCTTTTCCTACCCTTTCGTTGTGCTCGCGGATCGGATAGAAATTCGTTCTCATCGACGACGAAATTTTCGAACGAAAAGAAAAGAAAAGAAACAAAAAAAAAAAAGAGGAGCGAGAAATGGTGCGCAAACAGAGCAAAGGGAGACGACAAAGGGATACGACCGGGGGGTAATAATCGGGGTGGGGTGGGGGGAAAAAGGTAGGGGAGTTTGGATGTTTGGTATTTCCGGTATATATCTAGGCGACGAGAATGTATAACGCTGTATCTCGTGTCCGTCGGCCAGCTACCTCCTCCAAGAGATCGGTCGATCTCTGGGTCGGGTATCAGCCACAGGGTATCACGAAAAAAACGAGACGAAATCCCTGACTATTTTCTAGCTGACTATTCAACCCTGCTGAAGCTGAAGGCGCCCACGTGGACGCGGCACGATCTCCAGGAAGCGATCGAGGCTGTGGTTACTCAGAAGATGCGATTCACCCAGGCGTCCACGAAATACGGGATACCGAAAGGCACATTGTACGACAACATCCTCGGAAAGACGAAGAGGATGATGGTCCTCGAGGAGGCGGGGTTGAACTCGAGCGAGGAAACGGCCGTGCTCGAGTTCTGCTGCGACATCAGCGTCAGCCCGTACAATCGCCGAACGAAAAAATCATTGAACGCGATCCTCAACTTTGTCGAAAAGTTGAGGCGAAAACGTGATCCTAATTTTGTCTTTAACGGCCTCTCTGGTTTCCGTTGGTGGTGGGCTTTCTGTAAAAAGCACTCGATAGTCTCGCTTTACTTCAACGACGAGAACGAGAACGATCAGTGACCTCTCACTCACTCACTCTCTCTCTCTCTCCCCGTGTCATTATTGATTCGCCTCTTTGTAAATCTTTGTGCCTTTTTTTTTTTTTTTTTTTTTTTTGTCCGCGACGATCCTTGAACTTTTTCACTGGAGGTTCACGCTCCACGAAAGTAATGTAACAGGTTCGAAACACCGATTGTCGCAAGTGTTTAAACTGTTTTAAAATGTTTTCGAGCGGCGAAGAAGCGATTACGGGATAGATTCCCCTTTCGATCGATGTTTTTCACATTCCACGCGCATTCCATCCTTTTTGGTTCGCGGACCAAATTTTTTTTCTTCTCCGAAACGTGTCCAAAGTCGCGTGTATCATTCGCAGCGGGACCATAATCATCGTAATAAGTAGTAGCAATAATGATAATGGTAACGTTTATATTGTAGTTAAAGCAATAATAATATATTGCGCCTTATCGCGGTTAACGATTATTCCAGCGATATAAGCAAGTGCCTTTTGCTCGATGTCTTCCACTCCGTGTAGTTTAATAAATTCGATCTTTATTTTTAGTCGCCGCGACTCGAGCCTTCGTCGTCACGAATATATGGTATAGATCGATAAAAGCGTTTCAACTTTTTAATCCTACCAATCAAATGTTATAATATCGTGTATCTTATTCGAATGTGATATCAACGTGAATCTCAAAGTGTACAATCATAATTGTTCTTCGATTTATTCCCACTCTCACGTTTAGAGAGTCAAATATGTACATTTGAGCGGATGGATCTTGTTGTAACATTCCATTTGAAAAGAAAAGAGAGAAAAAAAAAAAAAAAAAAAAAAAGACAAAATTTGTTCGAAAGCATTTATTTTGCGTGTAACGATGAGAGAACGGAGGACGGGCTGTCGTAAAATGATTTTGGCCAGTCGGAATGATATATACTACTACCATGGTATATATCGTATAGATTTTATATTAGAATTTTAAAAGAAAGATTAAAAAAAAAGAAAAAAAAAGATTTCCTTCGTGTTCCACGAAATGATACAATTTTTTTTTTTTTTTTGTACAAGCATTGCTAAGCATAAGCTTCGTACTCTTGCAATGGAACACGTACTAATAAGAAAGCGTAATACAAAGCAAACATTTTGAATTCCGATGCGGATGGTATAGTTACACACTATGGTCCGACGGAACTTTTATAACAACTTGACATTCGCTTATAGCGCGAAGGTGTTGTGGAAGCGAGCAAGTTTGCTCGAGCACAGACTCGAGAACATATGTGTACGTTTATATTCCGTTGAAAATCGTTCGAATTTAGTAACGATACTCTCCATTAGCTAAGGTATTTCAACGTGAATAGCGAAGTAAATTAGCTGCGTAATAAACGGTTGAATGACACCTAGCTGCTCTCTATATTTTTGTATGCAAAAAAAAAAAAAAAAAAAAAATCGCTAGAATATGAGAAATATGCAACTCGAGAACATTGAAATTCTACGCTCACCGAAAACAACTTACACAAAGTGGACAAAATTATAAGACGCTAACATTTAATAAAAAAAAAAAAAAAAGAAAAAAAATATACGTATCATGATGATTGGATATTTTTTATTACTAAAAATATACCAATTTTAAATCGGAGAATCTTTGAATTTTAATATCGTAGGAAATGAAAATTTAGAATTATACGAAGGAGACGAGTAATAGAATGATATTAAACAAAATTTTAAAAAGCGCGCATTTGTGAGCGCAAAAATTTGAATCTTCAAAATAAAAAAGACTCGCTACCAATATTAAAAAAAGATAATTTGAATTTGATAATTTCGTCCAAGTTTGAAATTGTATTTTTTTTTTTTTAAATTCAAAATTCATTATAATATTTATAGATTTATAAATCGTAATATTACAAATAAATATGCAATACTGTTTTCCGAGTGTCCTATAATTTTATCCACTTTGTGTATATCTTCGCATTCTAAACTCCTTTTCGAAACTCTGACGAATTAAAGAAATCGCGGATAATGTCTGGAAAACGTTTGAAACTCGTGAAACATTGCATTCGTAAGCATTCTCCGCAATTAGCGAATAAACGACACTTTCGAGCGCTCGTGTTACACGAGAGGTACAACCTTTTAACGTTTATCGCGTAACACGGGTCAACCCCGTTGCTCAGTTGATAAATATACGATAGCCGCCCTCGCGCGTCGCGGTAATTTTCAAACTGATATTCATGCGTCGTTTCCCTTTAATTGGAACGGAGATCGCGTTAAATCGATCTCGATTACTTTTGTAATTGTATACCACGGTCCTATTGTGCGATCATCGTAGAATACTCCACGAATAAGACACACTTGACGAGATTCCGACAAAAGATTTTACTTGTAGAATTGGTAGTGGCACGACAATACGTTTCGTAATGATGTTTCGCGCCGCGGAAAAATATACAATATGTCAGATACGTAAAGTCTATTATTAAGATGCGAATGAAATTATATTGACAATTGGTCCCGGGAGTATTTCTCGCGAATAATTTTCAATGCGAACGCAGTAGCGAAAAATAAGCTCTCGAGAGTATTTCGGGAAACTTTTATTAATTCTTAATTGTATTTATAATCCATCTTTCGTGGCGCTAATGGCTAGTTGTATGTATCGCGTTTCACGATTGGTGATATCATTATTTCTTCGCTGCGAGCATCTCCGAACATCACGGAGATTCGGAAACGTTAACTTTTGCGTAGGAAGAACGAGATAGGAAGTTGCGTAACCAAGTTGTTTCGATAAGAAAGAACTAAGCGTTTATTCGTCGTTGTCCGATCGTCAGTTAAACCTCTTTGAAAACGAGAAGCCCGACGACTCGGTATTTCGATCGTACACGCGTGCGCGTGCACCGACGCGTGTACCGACGCGCACGCGCGCGTTTCTTTCCAATTAATTGTATTAATCGTCAAATTGGAGGATGCTCAATTAAACCCAATAAGTTAACTATTAAATAATCGTTGCGAATTGAGGCCAGCCGTTCGTGGCGTAGCCGGTATTCGAGTCGTATCATACTCGCGTTCGTTCGCTCGCGTTGCGCATGCGCAAGCGCAGATGCCAAACGGTTGCGCGAGACTGCGATTACCGTGTAACGTTTAAGCAAAATATTTTCTATTAACGATCGAGCTTGTTTCGTTAAGAACTTCTTTCTTTCTCTTTTCTTTCACTCTTTTTTTTTTTCTTCTCTCTCCCTCTTTGTTTTATTCTATATAACGATTGTACGCCAACGATAATACAATCGATACGTTAACGTATACACGACACGTAGTGTTTATTTCCCGCTCCCACATATCCCCGCCGCAACTTGCCTTTCAATACTTTGTTCGCAGGTACGCTACGCCCCAACCAGCTACAAAGGAACCTAAGTACACGATACTCGCACCTTCGCTCGACTTACCTACGTCTGGTTTATTTACCCTATTTATATTGTCGTATGGCTTGTATCGATTTCGTCGAATTCGAATCGTCGTCGCTTTCGAAACGATTCGATTCGATTCAATTTGATTCTTTCAATTCATTTGCATATATTCGTTCGCGCGAATCGACGCGCGTCCGTTTACACGCTCGCGTAACACGGCGAATCAACTTTTCGATCGATCGATTTGAATCGATCGCGTTAACGAAACCGATGAGTCACGAATAACGAAAACGTATATGAAATGGAAAAAAAAAAAAAAAAGAAAAAAGAAAAAAGAGAAAAAAAAAACAGAAAAGAAAAAAAGGAGATAATCGAAAAGTTGATCGTTGATGTTAATTCGCTCCCAGATCTTTATATCACGCGTAATCTTCTCTCCCTTGATCGAACTAATACGACTCGTACTAACGCTCGGCTTTTTCTGTTTTCTCTTTTCCACGGGGGGCGTAAACTAGCAGACAGCTACCAGTATCAGCTGCAATCGATGTGGCAGAAATGTTGGAACACCAATCAGAGCCTGGTCCACAATCTGCGCTTTCGTGAACGTGGCCCGCTCAAATCTTGGCGACCGGAAACGATGGCGGAGGCGATCTTCAGCGTCCTGAAAGAAGGATTGTCCTTGAGTCAGGCAGCTAGGTAAATATATCCCTTTTTTCAACTTACTTTCCAATATACGCAATACGTTCTTTCTACGTTATCCTTTCGTTCATGTCTCTCCCTCCCCCTTCCATAATTTTGAAATCAAAGGAAACCGAATTTCTCGCGTTAAAACGAATCTCGTCGCGCCGCTACTTAATCCGGTCGAATTACATCTGCATGAGACATTTCCCTCCCGTTTAGGGAAGAAGAAAGAAGAATTGAATTATTAGATGGATATTTGCGGCGCGACGAGACAAATTAAACTAAGAAAGTTCATCGGACCGTTGGTTGCAACCAATGGTGGAAATTTTCAATCGATCCCCCTATTATAACGAGGGGGGGAGGGGGAGGGGGAGGGGGAGGGGGGTGGTGGTAAACGATTAACGTCGCAATATTTGCGAGTGCCGTCGTTAAAATCGATCGGTTTAATCACTCGAGACAAAAGTATCACCGGTTTTTCAGTTACCGCCAGTTATTTTTCAACTGGCTAAGCGAAATTAATTCCCGCCACGTTACAGTTTGTTTTGTCGGGGCGAACAATTTGCCGTGAAAGTTTCGAGCGATTCGGTCAAAATGATTTAGTTGCGAGAATCGCGGTTACCACCACGGGCGGTAAACCATGTGTGTCGGATGTAAATGGGTTAAAACAGGGAGAAAACAATTGGCCATTGGGTTCGGCGTGCGGTCGACTTAAGAACTTTTACAGCTTGCTCGTAAAACGCGTATCGTACGCGCGTAATAACGCGTAGTCGTTAAAGGTTCTTTTTCCTTTGTGCGAGCGCGAGTGCGTTTCGATCGGGCAATGTTTCGCGGAACGAACTCGATAATATTTACGAGAATTTTTACGAGAATCGATTTTTTTCTTGACCCGGATTGACCAAGCAAAACGATCTGCAATCGTACCAAGCAATTTAATTCTTCCGATTGTGAGACGCTTCGTGACATTTTGTTACAGGAAATACGACATCCCTTACCCGACGTTCGTGTTGTATGCCAATCGGGTACATAATATGCTAGGTCCGAGCGCCGATGGCGGAGCTGGTAAGTTCACCCATTTTCGTCCCTCAGGAATTTGTCTGAAAAAAGAAGAAGAAAAAAAGAAAATACGTATTAGAAGAATTGTCTCGTTTTATATTTATATCGTATTGGATTGGTGGAAATGTAAATGTGCCGATTTTTATGAGAGCGAAACGCAAATTAATTTATTATTATTATTATTATTATTATTGTTGTTGTTGTTCACGTATATAAAGTAATTTAATCCTTTCGAGACTAATAGAATTTAAGTTTCAAATTAATTTTTATATGAATTTTAGTTCTTTTTTTTTTTTTTTTATTATCGATAAGAGACAAGAATATTTTATCAGAGGTGAAATTTTAATCCCATTATGGAAATTTTCTCAATTTATTGTCTAATAGAAAAATCCGCGTCAAAAGTGTTTCAGATATTTTAGTACGCGTTCGAAATCCTTATAATAATCCGATAAGTTGATATAAATTTTTAAATTATCGAGTAGTTACATTTATATATCAATCTGAACCTGTGACAAGACATTCCTTGTATCATTGTATTCATCGCGAAAAAGAAAAATCCGTCTCGAAAGGATTAAATTATATCGATTAGGAAAGTTGTTAACGTTTACCGATACGTTCACTTTTCAAAGCAAATGGCAAATATTTTTTTGCGGCGATATTGCATTTATATCCCATTTAAATTCATATATAATACATACGAAATGCCACTGAAAACAGATATATTTTACGTTCAACCACGTTTCAACAACGGCTTATTGTTAGTTTACATTGATTTCTAAGTTTAGACGGGAATAGAATATATTTCATACGGATAAAATGAATTTATTATAAATATATATAATGCGTGTTGCACATTTGAAATTGTTTATCTTAGCAAAATCAAAAACCGACATAACTTTCCTACCCAATCCAATATACATAAATTATACGTATATAATAACATTCTCCCGACTCGAATGCGAAATATGTTCGAAAACGATAATAAAACTCGTCGAACAAGTTATACATGATTCTTCGATTCTTCTCTCACTTGTATATAAATATACAATTTTTCCGCAAAAATTGAATCGATTAAAAGAAATACAAAAAAATAGAAATTCGTTTTCACTATCAACTGAATCGAGTCGGAAGTCAAAACATATACACATACATGTCATTAAAATAGGAAAAGATACTTATCGTTTCTCGGTACCGGTCCTCTACAGATCTTCGCCCAAAAGGTAGAGGAAGGCCGCAAAGGATTCTACTAGGCGTTTGGCCGGACGAGCACATTCGCGGGGTGATCCGAGCCGTCGTGTTCCGCGACGGTCATTCCCCGCACATGGTGAAGGAAGAGCCAACTATATATCCTGGTCTGGCGAATTACGCAGCTTGCAACGGTCCGGAAGGCGCGGTCAGTCCCGGAGCGGCAGCCGCGGCCGCGGTTGCCGCAGTCGCTCAAGGTAACAAGACGACCGCCACCAGTTCCAACCCTTCCGCAAAATCCTCTCCCTCCCCCTATCGAAACACAGTAATGACAATAATATTAATAACAATGGAAAAAATTATTCTCGGTGCCCGCCATCGGCGTACAACAGGACTGCGGCATCAAATGTGCAGCATGGTGGCGGCAGCGCACTCGCAACAGCACGACATGATGGCGACAAATCTCTCCACGAACCTGTCCACGAGCCTCACGTCGAATCTGCAGGCGGCGATGCAAGCCAGCCAGCATCACCACAACAACAGCGGGCCTATTATCGGCAGCAACAACGGTGGGCACACCGGTAACTCGCCGTTGAACCTAGGCCTGGGAAGTCCGGGCAGCGGTGGCCCACCCGAGAGCCCGATGGAGAGCCCCCTCGCCAGCCCTCTCGGCCCCCTAATGGATCCCGGCCACATACCAAGCAGCGTGGAAGTCGGAATCGGCGTGAGCGGAATGACCTACAAACCGGCACGAAGCTTCGTCAGCCCGCGGCCGGAGACCCTTTTTCAGGAGGATATCGCGGATCTCGTGAAGAGTCCGCACGGGCTCAAGGACAAGGACAAGATCCCCGTTAAACTCGAGCCGTTGACGGACTCGCGTTGCGAATAGTAAGCAAGGCAGGCTCGAGACAGAACGAGCTAATTGTTGGATCGGCGGAACAGCGTGGTCGTCGTCGTCTCACTTCCATCGCGATCCTCCTAACAGGATTCTGCCATCGTCGCAATCGTCGACGACGCATCGCGCAGAACCGAGTCTACGGGGAGGCGACGCTCGGCTATACGGATTATTCGAAGGTAGACGATTCGCACGGTGATAATCGCCATTTCGTCGAGTCGAGCACCGATTGCGTATCTTCCATCTTTCTCGAACGGTCCGTATTCGGTCGATCATTCGTCCTCGCGACGACACTGCAGTATATATATATATAAGTATATATATAAGTATATATATAAGTATATATATATATACTTATATGCATCAGAGCGATCTCGCCGCGAGATCGTTCGACGAGATTTACAATCAAAAGCGGGGGAGAGAGGGGAAAATGGAGAATTGAGAGGGGGAGTCCCGCGAATCGAGGAAGCGACGACGTTTTAGGGAACGCACACCCGATCGATGCTCGATCCCTCGAATCCCCTCGAATCTCTCGCATACTACGAAACCTCCCTCCTCCGACCGACACCCTCGAGCATCGATCGCGATCGCTCGACCGAGCTCCGCTCGCAGCCTCCAAGGCCGCCTATTTTAAGAGAGAACGTTCCGTAGCTAATCGCTCGATTAGGAACCCGCGACATTCTTCTTTGCGAGGCATCCGGCTGCGCGTCAAAAAAGCGTGATGGACGCGTGGAAGCGAGAGAGAGAGAGAAAGAGAGAGAGAAAGAGAGAGAGAGAGAGAGAGAATGAGAGAATGAGAGAGAGAAAGGGGACGAGAATTCGCGTGCTACACGGACACACGCTACAGTCGAGATTTATATATCTTATGCATATATACCATACGTTTAATATGCCAAATGTATAGTAATTGGTGAGATCTTGTATCACGAGCCAGTATTCCCGCCGCGATTCGAGACGCGGTTTAATATATCGGGGACTCGCCGATTTATTAAGAAACCAACGTCCGTGCATTACTACGGGCGGTGGAGAGCGAATAATAAGATGTAGTTGGCAGCGAGACGCTGCGAAAGGGTGACGACTGGTGAAATTAGGGCGTTCATAGAACGCGGGATCGATTGGAGAAACGTTGCGCTTCCGAAAAAAAGAAAAAAAAAGAAAAAAAAAGAAAAAAAAAAAAGAAAATAAAGAAAAACGGGGGAAAAAAAAGAATCTTACGAGAGCGAAAGAGATGTACAAAATTCTCTTGCGACCGTTCGTCGATTTTTATAAAACGACGACGACTGAATCTCTACGGAATGAAAGAGAAAACGAAAAAAAAAAAGAAAAAAAAAACAAAAAAAAAATATTGTTTGACTAAGTGCGATCGCGTTAGCACGCAAGAAAGAACAAAAAAACCGATTGCTGTACTTTATTAAGTGTAATGATTGCCTTCCTGCCATATTTGGGGTATGCCAAGTATAAAAATTATAAGGTTTAGAGATTAGGAAACGAAGAAAAAAAAAAAAAAAATTAATGACGACTCATTACTACCGCGAAATTCATTGAATTTGGAACAAGAGAAAATGCGTCGATAAATGCGCGAGATTGCCTGTAATATCGTGAACGAATGAGTGAAATTTTTTTGGAAAGAAAAAAATCTGCATGTGTGAACGTGATGTGGATGCGTGCGCGCGCGGATGAATGGATTATTTTCGGAAAGATCGTGCTATTTTTCAAAATTTTACATATTACGCGTACGACTTTTCGCGAAAGAAGACCCTCGATCCTCGACAATCGAAGAACAATACGAGTCGAGTAGCCGTCGAAACAAACCGGCCGTTTCCCTTTTTCGGAATCGTTCAAATTCTGTCCACCGATCGGTATCGTTGTTGCACCGATTGTTGGATTATTAACGCGCGACATTGTCAACTCTCAATAATTAAGCACGGAATTTCATTCAAACGATTCGCGTCTACTCCTCGATCGTTCTTGCCACGAACCGCCGTTCAAGAGATCTCGTGCGACGTCTACGAGCGAGTTCGTATCCGGAGCCTAGTCACCCTAGGAGCAGAAAGAGGGGGAAGACAGTGAGAGAGAGAGAGAGAGAGAGAGAGAGAGAGAGAGAGAGAGAGAGAGAGAGAGAGAATGAGATGGACAGGATGGGGAAGAATGAGAGAGCGAATGGGATAGGAGACAGAGAGAAAGGAGGGAGAGCGTGTGACAGAGAGAACGAAATTTTCTAAACAAAAAAAAAAAAAAAATAAATAAAGCAAATTTTTTAAAGTTGGCACACTGGTTCGAGTGACTCTTTGTAAGTATTAAAAAGTAAATAAAAAAAAAAAAAAGAAAAAAAAAAGAAAAAAAAATTCGAAGTGGCCTTCTGTAAAAGGAAAAGACCATCGCTTTTCGCTTTTGCTCGAGAGAAAAAAAAAGGAAAAAAAAAAAAAAGAAAAAAGAAAGATGGGGGCGTATAGGCTATCCGTCGTGTTATACGTTGTTTAGGCAATCTTTTTAGAAAACGTTGTTCTCGCGCCACTCCCCTATGGAAGCTTTAAACGGTTTGTACGAAAGTTCCGAGAGGAATCGATTAGCAAGTTAATTATCGGCGATTAGAAAATTAAATTCGGGAAAAATCTCTAAAACGCGTTATTCTTGATACAAAAGATTTTTGGATGAAACTAAAAAAAAAAAAAAAAAAAAAAAAAAAAAAAATTCGGTCGACGAGAAAAAAAGTGCCGATCGAGCACGTTTTATTTTTTCGTGAAAATCGGAACGACACGCGAGAGAGCGATCGATTGAGGAAAGGAGGAAAAAAAAAAAAAAAGAAAGAAAAAAAGAAAGAAGAATGATAAATCGCGAATTTAAAAGATTTTATTACGATTTAGGCTTAATGTGTTCAACGAGAAGGTAAATTTGAACGAAACCAGCGGCAGGGTGGAGCAAAAGAAACTCGTGAGTCAAAGCGAGGAGATGGAATTGGAAGAAGAAAGGGAAAAAAAAATATATATATATTCAAAGAGCCGCGAACGAAATTGCGAGAAAGAATTAGCGGAACGATAAAGGGTTAGGGAGAGAGTGTGCGAGAGAAAAGGATGGGGAATGTGAACAGGCGAGAATGTGGAAAAGATTAAAATTAATATTGTATAAAAAAAAAAAAAAGTAGCAAGTGCCTTTCAAACAAAAAAAAAAAAAAAGAATTTTACGTGTCCCGTAGACCGTGACCACTTGTACGTGATGAAAAAATCATTCGAAATTTCACATCACCAAATGAATCATTTCCGACAAAAGTGGAAAAGAAATAGAAGAAACAAAATGAAAGAAAGAAAGAGAGAGGAAAAAGCAAAAAAAAAAAAAAAAAAAAAAAGTACAGATGACAAAGATACAAAGAATTATTTGTGGGGATGTTGCGTAAAACAAAAACTATTACTACTCCTTAGTATGTATACATATTCTCTTCGTCTCGTCTCGAAGTGTTAGCGACGCTGCGCGATTTCTGCGAAGATTAAACAGCACGGTGTTATAGTCGAGGATAGAATCAAAGGAGGAACTCGAATATTTTGCAAAAAGAAGAATAAATAAATAAATAAAATTGTTGGCTTCAATTTTAAAACAATATCGATACCCGTTCTCGATCGATTCGAATCGGATCTGGTTGGGATAGTGAATTTTTTTTTTGTTTTTTTTTTTTTCCCATCGATTACGCAATGTGTCTACGAAACTTTTGTGTGCGTGTAGAGCGAATGTACAAAATCTACAAGCAAACCCGACAAAATTTCTGTTTTGGATCAACCCACCACCGGTAATACCCTGAATGGCATATTCTCGTAAACGTTTCTTTTTGATTCGCTTGTACGAAAGAGAGAGAGAGAGTGAGAGAGTGAGAGAGAGCGAGAGAGAGAGTGAGAGTGAGAAAGAGAAAGAAAGAGACATAGAAAGAGCGAAGAAGGATGGTAAATAGGGGGAAGGGGGGGATGAAAAGTAGGAGAGAAGCGTGTAACTAAATTATCAGAGGGAACGGATATTTCGAGAATCTTTCGTTTGCGCATTTTTGATATATCTGTGAACAGATGAAGAAAAACAAAGATACTTATATTACATACATAAGGTGTAAGTGAACAAAAAAAAAAAAATGCATCTAATACGCTATTATTGATATAGGACACAAAGTAAAGTAAATATATATGAGACAAAAAAAAAAGTATATATATACATAAATTGATATATTGACGCTATAAGATTGCTGCTGGATGCGTTTTACGTTGAAGGAAGATGATGCAGTTTTCCGTTCAAACGTCGTCGAGGACGAAACAAAAGTTCACGGGGAGAATTAAGTTAGACAAAAGTAAGGATCTTAGAGTCGAAGACAAAGTAGCTCTTAGAATTTTTATCGAGGCAACATAAGGACGGACAGGCGTGACGCTAGTATACCACTTTCGAGGAATAAACCTATCCCATTTGTCCTCGTGGCCTGTACTTTACGTTTCACTCGCATATCGATCCATCTCGCTCGTGTTTCCCGCTCTTCTCGATCCATCTTGCGCGTCCATCTTCCCGATTTCTTTGCGAATCCGAGTGGAAAAATGTAACGCGGCCCGGCTAAGATGGATCGAAGGGGTGGAAAGTCTTGCGGAAGATCTTGCGATAGGATCACGAGAATGGGGAGGGGGAGGAAAAACGCGTGGAAAAGTTTGCGAGCGGGACGCGTCAGGCCACGAGGCAACAAACCACAACACTCGGCTGCAATTGCAAACGAAATTTTTAACATTCATTCTAGTTCAAAAATACAGGATCTGAAATGTATTACGTGCACGCGCCGAATCTTTCCTTTATTTTCGCCTTGGCTTCGAGATGTAATGTCTTATTATAATAATGATCGACCCGACATACGCGCCACACGTATACACGAGAAGAAGAGGTTGAGAGAGAGAGAGAGAGAGAGAGAGAGAGAGAGAGAGAGAGAGAGAGAGAGAGAGAAGAAACATTCAAAAGAATCCAAGCAGGCCGTAAGAGTAAAAGCGATAACGAAGCGTAGTAATCCCTGTATCCGCGATTTACGACTAGTTTACAGGATGTAACACGTAACTGCGTTTAACGAAAGGACGTTACGACAGCGGAAGGAACGCGGTCGAAGGACAACGTGGAACGACACGCGTTATTCTGCTGCAGTAACGAACTAAACATTCGAGACTAAACTATAGGTGGCATCCTAATTTACAGAAATTATTAGTCGAACAATAGAACCGCACATTTTTCAGAATCTGATTATTTAATCGTATACACCCAGTCGTGGGGCAATATCCAACGTATGCGTCCACAAATACACGCGCACCCGACCACTTACCTACGCATTTTGAGCGATGTCACACACATACACATACACATATACATATACATATACATATACATATACACGTTACATGACACATGCTCAAGAAAATGTGAAACAAGAGGAAGTTTGAAAGAATTGAAAGGATAAGCGAATAAAGAGTGGAGAGAAAAGATAAAGGGAAGAAGTATATAAGAGAGATAAAATAAATACTAGAAAAGATAAGAGATCCGAGTGAAAAGTGTATAGAAAGAATGTAAACGAGCGAACGAAAAGAGAAATGATTCTTGGAACAAATACACTAAAGAAAAAACACAATATGCTACGCGACAAACAAGCACAATCGCGCGTTCACTGTAAATAGAAGGATGCAACATTATTATACGACAAAGTTCATCTTTATTATCGTAACCTGTAATATATTTATTTGTCCGGTCGTAAAGGTATTTTATGTAATTTAAGATCCGAGCCTCTGTTTCATTTGAATTTGCCGCCATAGTGCGCTAACGAGACATTGGTCGATGTAATACGAGGTAGAAAGGCGTTCTAAAAGGTACGGATAAATATTTTTAAAGACGCTTGCGAATAAAGTTGAGGAGCGCGGATGGCCTCCGACCAATGCCTCGCGAATAATTAGGAGCGAAATCGAAAAGGACCACGTAATGCGCTCTCGCGATCGAAGTTGATCGTAGCAATTTCCGACCAGTTCTTACCTCGAAATTTAGAGAATGTCTCCGAATCGTTATTGCGGTTGTTATATACATGTTTCTATCACTTTTCAACCTCGATCGCGTGAACCTGCGAATTGTGTCTAATTGTCTTCGTTTCAGTTTCTAATCTCGATCGATTCATTCGAAATTGTCGCAGCTTACAATAGAAGACGCTCGCTGTCCAAAAAATGACGATAAACGCAAGTTTCTTTGCAGATGGCGATAGTTTATAGTTACTATTGTTTCTATTTACATTAAAAACAAAGTATTTCTTTTGAGTAGATAGTCGAATTGATTAAACCGACACACTATACGAATAGTTGCGCGCGTGACTTTAAGAAAACGCTCGAAACGTGTGTGTACCCGTGACGAATCGCGAAGCGACGTTTGTTTCCGTTTCCTTCCGAACACCTCAAATACGAGGCTTTGGAAATAGTTTACGTTAGTCACGGATGCAAGCAAAACCTGTCACCCATTACGAATTCCTCTTTTATTTATTACCGATTAGCATGTAAGATGACGTTCTACCAACATATGCTATAATTATAAATACACCTTATATATAGTAGAGTAAGCGTTACATTACCTACCTACCTACCTACCTACCCACCTACCTACCTATCCGTGCTTGACGGGTGAAACAAACAGATGAATCACGCAATCATATATTTAAGTTGCTATTTGGCACGTATACCTAAGTAATATACTAACATAAACAGTATGCAATAATAAATATGAGAAATTAAATAAGATTTTTTTTCACTGAATTGCACATCATACCCATCTCCTAAATTTTTATCATTCGATGCATGTGATGATTTAAATATTATTCTTCATAGAAACATAGTTGCTTCTAATACAGAATAAATGAATTACTACTTCATCACTTCATCAAGGATCTATCATCAAGGTAGCAAAATAAACAATGTTTTTTTCAACGATTGCGTTTCTTTGAAATACTTTTATTTATATTTTATGATAAATGCGAAAAATTAATAATTCAATCTTTCATGAAACGTAGTATTAGCGTTCTGTATACATACAGATGCTAGAATTAATGAAAAAACGAAAACGAAGAAAGATATGAAAAACATTATAAAATGATAAAAAATTTGAACTTTTTTTTTCTAAATGCTTCGTCTTTCTTGTCATATCTTGACAATAATTTTTTGTTATATTATGTGATTTAAAAATATTACCTGTTATTAGAGATAAAATTATACTTTCTGATCAGTTGGTACTTTATTAATTTCTTGTTGTGTAGGAATCTGTGTAGATTGCAAATTCGGCTGATTTTGATTATTTTGCTGTGGCACGTTAATATTTTGTGGTATTTGATTTATTTGCTGTTGTTGCAAATTTGAAACTGGATGTTCATTCTGTTGAATTGGAATTTGTACTTGTTGACCTAAAGATTGACTTAAAGGTTGAACCAAAACTTGTCCTTGATTTTGTTGATTTAGTATAGGTGCAGAGTGTAACTGTTGAACAGGATTTTGTTCTTGAGGTACTTGCACATATTGATATTGTTGATTTGGTATTTGTCTTTGAAACTGTTGTTGTTGAATTTGATCATGAATTTGCTGAGGATTTACAATTTGTGGCTGTTGTTTATATTGTGGATTTTGAAATTGTTGCTGATGCAGAACATTTTGATTTGAATCCACTTGAGGTGGAACTAATCCAGGTGCAACTGGTGCATGTCCATATTGTGATGGAAACTGAAAAATATGAACAGAATTATTGTCACAATCTATTCATTTTAATTTTAATTTTTACTATTTTTATATGCTAAATATAGAATGTAAATTTTTTTATTGTTTCTTTTTATTATATTATTATTATTAATTATTAAAAAAATTTTTTATATTATGTTTTACATTCGCTTTAGATAAAAATATTTTGAAAAGCTAGGGTTACTTACCGGCTCGGATTGTGCCGGTATACTACCTGGGTGTGGTGGTAGCTAATAACAGCAACAAAAAGTGCACAAGCTAATTATTATCGATTACAAAAACACTATAAACAATGCTTCTTTAAAAAAAAAAGATTAAAGTGGATAAAAAATAATCACTAATAACACAATGCATTATTGTACCCTTTGCTATTTGTAAATTTAAAATAATGAAACAAAATACTATTAGTATTATTCAATAGTAAAATATTACATAAATATTTGTCTACTAATACTTTAAAGCAGTTGATACAATTCGTTAATTAATTTTTTGCATAATCATTTTCTTACAAACTATATATTAGATGGATTTAAAAACTGTTATAGCTTTTAAATCAATCACTTTAAACGAACACAAATGTTTCGTAAATATCATTCACAAATTATATAAAATTTAGAAACAGCATTATGCATTTTCAAAATTTTAAAGAAATTTTCCAAAAAAATTAAAAAATTAATAAAAATATGTAATGATTATTTTTAAATAAAAATAAAATGTTCGTTTAAAACATCGGGTTCAAAACAATAAGATTTTCAATAAAACGTACAATTAATTTTTTCTAAATTTATTAGTTCATTCATTTTCATTTCACAAACTAAAGGTGTACATTTAAGCATAAAAAAATCCTAATAAAAATAAGCATGCAAAAGTATGCACAACATATGCATACTTTTAAAAAAGATAACAAATAATCACAATAATTTTTACTATATTAATATACTCACCATTCCTTTAGCAATCATTTTTTGCATCTCTTCTTGTTTGTGTCTTTCAAAAGCTTCAAATTCTTCCTGAGTATAAATTTGTTGTTCATCTAATCCTAGCCATCCTTCATCTTGTTGAAAATCTGGTTTTTTAGTTTGTTCTAAGAATTCTTCATAACTATAAATAATGATATGAAATAAATATAAAATAATCAATTTCATTAAAATATATAAAATACCTAATAAGACCATCTTTATTGAGATCAGCTTCATTGAATACATGTTCTCTCATCCTTTCCATTTCTTCGGCTCGTTTTAAAAAATCATCTTGTGGTGCACCTTGAGCATAAAGTTTATCTAATTCTTTCAAAAATAAAGCTTTAACTTCATCTTGATCCCATACTCCATTACCATCAACATCTTGAATATTAATTATTTATAAATTATTTTAAGACTTAAAATATCACAAAAAAATAATTATAAAAATATATGATACCATGAAAGAAAAAAAATGTTCTAGGATTAAATTCTTCATTTTCCATATGATCTTGTTTTTCCCATACTTCTTCTAATTGTTGTTTACTTCCTGGATGATGTACCTATAAAATAAAAATGAGAAAAAGTAAGATTATTGAATAAAAAAAAATATTAAATATATTTACAGGTACAATAAGCCTTACAGGTTCATGTTTTTTTTGCTTTTCTTTCATTGTTTGCAATTCTTCTTCATACTTTTTTTTTTCTGCATCATTCATTTCTATAATAAAATAAAATATAATGAAAAATTAATATTATCATAACTAAATTATTAAATAATTAATTTTGTAATATTACGTTTTAATTTTTCTCTTTCTTTATATTGTTTTTCCATTTCATGTCGTTTAAATTCCTCTCGTCTCTTTCTATCAGCTTTTGCTAAATCTTTAGTAGTCTATATAAAAGAACAATATATTTATACAACAAGATATTTAATTTATAATTAATAACAAGCCTGATTCTATTTACTAACAGTATATTACCTTAGCAATTAACTTCTTTAGATCTTGAATTTCAAATGTACGTGTATTAGTATGATCTAAATGTTCAGGTATTTTTAAATGATCAACATCTAAACCATTCTTCAATTCATTTTCTTTGGTTGCAAGATGTCTTAATCTTTCTAATTCTTCTCTTTTTATTTCATCCAATCTTGTTCTAACATTACGATTTACAAACTGTAGTTCTTCAGCTATTTTCCCTGTCTAATTAAAAAGGAGATTTATAAATATATATTGCATTAAATCTATTTTTTATATATAATTTGCATGTAATGTCATTTTTTTTTAAATTACACGTATATCTGAATCCAATGCATTTTCCAATTTTGCTTGAAATTCAGGATCACTTTCTAATGCTTGAACAACTTCCATTAAGTACCTACGGTACTCCATGTCTACCTATGTAAAAAACTTTTATTATGACTATTAATAAAATTAAATATTATTGTTTTATTACAAATAATAATATACCACTTCTTCCACATCTTCAACTTCATCATTTTTATCATGATCCTTATCTTTTTTTTGATTAACAGGTGGTGCAACTGACCAATGGATTGTCACACTTATTAGAAGAAATAATAAGAAATATTGCATGTTTCTATAACAAAATATTATATATTACACATATGAAAATAATTAATAATAAAAAAAATTATCAAATTACTAGATTGTATCTTTCGATTTATCGCGTTTTAAAAAATCACGTTAATAAAAAATACGAATTGATGTATGTAAAACACTATACACACAACAGCTGTTACTTAAAAGAGAAAGTTCACCTAATGGAGCATTTACTCAGAAAATGTACTAATTTGATTACATGTTGCAATCATTCTATCAAATGAGAATTAAATATTATAACAATTGATTAGACAAATTAAATATTAAAATTATTTAAAAATACACTGTATTTACTTTATTTACACTTTTCGTAAAAAAAGAAACAATCTTTAATAAAAAAAACTCAAATATAATAATAATAATTAAAAAAAAATAAAGTTGCTAATATTTGTATTTAAAGTCAAACTAATTAAATAAAATCACATGTAAAAAAATATATATAAAAAATTCTTTTCAATATGTTCTTGTTTACCGTTATTTTTTCTTTTTCTTTTTATCTTTCTTTTTTTTTTTTTAATAAAAGTACAAATGTACTTGTAAATTTTCACTGATCACAAATATTCTGACTTAAAAATTAATCAATGAATAATCTTTGGATTTTCTCGTACAAATAACTATAATAATATATTTACATGTGATAATATTAATTGATAAAAGAAAGAACGCGTTTTATATTGTATATTTAACGTATAATATATAAAATAGAAATCTAATAAATATGAATTAGTGAATAAGGAAAATACAGTGACATGTGGTAATAACGTTTGTTTCCAAAATAGATAATGACGTGATTTTAGTTACAGAATTGTTACTGATGCTGGAAAGATAACACACAAATTTTTCACTTGGTTTAATGCTACATGAACTGATTTTCGTAATATAATTAAATGATATTAATCACAATGAAAAGTTTAAAAATACAAACAATTGGCACATGAATGAAAAATACATATATATTAATCAATACCGTTTAGTGAATAATATTGATAATTTCACGATATTTCTTTAACTATCTGAAGACATCTGATATGTAGTATTCATATACATATAAATAATATTACCATAGACAAAATATACAATAGATTTACCATCTAATGTATATTTTGATTCCCACTCTTAATTCTCAGTCTTCTTGCTTCTTTATTATTTTATGTTTTCAACATTACCGACTTTAAATAAAGTACCAACCGATTAAAAACTAATAATTTTATCTCTAATAGGTAATATTTTTAAAGATAATGTGACAAAAAATTAAACAAGATATAACAAGAAAGATGAAGAAATATAAATAAAATTACAACTAATTAAAAAATAAAAAAAATATAAATTTACAAAAATGATATATATAAAGTAAAACACAAATGGAATTTTTATTAAATTGAAATTTTCTTCTATGGATAAAAAATATGAGTATTTTTTAATAATTATGTCATGAACTAAGCCATAGATGAATTACAGAATAGATATGACATCCGTTGTTAATCGATTCAGTAACAGAAAACGAAACAAAAAGCGACATCTTATGGGATTTCGTATTTCACGTTCAGAAATACCAACCTTTCGAAGAAAAAATTTTTAAAATGTTTTTTACGCCCTCTACGATTTACTACGACCATAGAACATAGAAATACAGACAAGAAATACAATAAATGAGATTTCGTATGATATTCTGAAATATTTAAAAAAAAATTAAAATATTTCTTATATGTTATAATCTAACTATATACAAAAAATTAAATTATATAAAAAATACAGAGTAAAATATAGGAAATGCATGAGAAGGAAATGCACGAGAAGGAAATGCAATTCATTCAATCTTTCGCGCCAAAATTTATTTTCATACAAATTCTTCATTTATTGTTGGAAAAGAAGAATTATAAAATAATTAAATTATTGATCATTGTACAGAAAAACAGCACAGAAGACTGAATTTAAAAATAAAATCTAAATTAAAAGACTTTCCATCAATATTTTACATTTTCATCATTATGAAAATGAAAAATAATTAAAAGTACACACATACACACAAAAAAAAAGAAAAAAAAATAAAAAAAATAAGCTTTCCACAAAACACTACACTATTTATTTACAATACATTATTTTATTTAATTAATATCCTTATTTAATTAATATCCTTATTTTTAATTAATATCCTTAATTATGCATGCACTTAATTTTAAATACATTTTTATTTTAACCAATGTTTTTTTTATAGTGCAATTTTTTCTTGTAAAAGATCTTAAAATAAAATTAAATCATCATTAAAACTCTCTAAACATCCTACCTATTTTATCTAGCTCTTTTCTTATTTCTATCTACATAAGAATTAAATATTCCGTTTAACAATCCTGCCTTTCGATAATCTATGAAAAGATTGTTTTCATAATTCATAACAATTTTTAAGAATTTATGATACGATACAAATCATATATGGCCAGGAAGAATGGAAATGAGCTACCTATTGATTATTTATAGGAGTTTAGAGAAGGCAAGTAAGTCAGGATTTTTTTCATTGAAAAATAGGAATATATTTTGGGAATCAGAGTAGGAAAGGCAAAGATTGCCTTTTAGGAAGAACACAATATTAAACACATCACCTATAAATTCTACCAGAAAATATTTTTTTTATTTAAAATAAAAATTAGAAGATTTATCTAATAATGAAAGAAATATTGGAATGAGTTATTCCTTCTGTTTCATTCCATTGAAAGATACCTGAAACAGATAAATAGAACAGAATTAGTAAAATATTAGATAATTAATTTTTAATAAATGAAGATCAAGCATTATTTTAATTCTTTTTTCTCCTACATCTCTTCTATATCTCTCTTATATTACCTCTATTCTTCTTTTATTTATTTTTTTCAATTCATATCTGTAACAATAAACTAAATTACTGGATAGTGATTAAAAAATAATTCTTATCTAAGAAAAGAAAACATTAATTCCTAAAAAAAATCAAAATATCAAAATGTTGTTAGGCAATTCATGATTT